>NW_009594248.1:0-14268 GCF_000690535.1 Cariama cristata | reverse complement strand
TGCTGTGCAAGCATGGGGAGCCATAAAAGGCTGAAGTGTGGGTCTGGTAACGCTGCGTGTACGCACGCACAGCCCTGGCTGCCCGTGCCGAAGAAAAGATCAGATGGGGAAACATGCTTCCTCTTGATTGTCCTACATCTCCGGGAGGGTGAAGATTAGGGCTGCTATCGGATTTATGCCGATTTTTTTATTTTTTTTTTTTCTTCTCCCCTTGCATCCCTCCCACGCAGCCCTCCCAGCCCTGGCTGCTCCTGTCGCCGCTCGCATCCCCCTCGCCAGTGCTGCGGGGTGCAGGGAGGGACCGAGGGAGGAGGGGGATGCTCTGCAGGCACCGAGGATTTGGGTGTTGAAGAGCATTTCTAGCAGAGAGCCATGGACTCGGCGCGGCTTCCCGGGAGCTGTGAGTACATCCGCGCCGCCCAGACTCTCCTGGCAGGAGGGAGGGAATTTCTCACTGGAGGTCAGCGGGTTATTGGGGGGATGCTTTGGAGGGGAACAGCTTTCTACCGATGTCAGGCCAGGCTTTTAATGAGCAAGCAGAAACAAGGCTTTGAGTTTGTGTTTCCTCCAAAAAAGTGGGTTAAGGAAGATGTTTTTCCCCTTACTTTTTTTTTTTCTTCTTTTTATTTTCCCCCCTCTAGTAGTCCCCAAATCCCATATTTTCAGCCTTTCTCCCAGACCAGGCCCTGGCAGCTCAGGCAGCCAGCAGCGGTGGGTGCGTGCCATGAGCTGAGATCCGGCCCAGGCTCTTTACATTCCCTCCAGAGGGATGCAGCCTAAATACAGAGTAATAGGAGCTTTAGAAACGTACCCAGTGAGACTGCAGGGCTTGAAAAAGACCTTCTGTATTTGATCCATGCAAAAGAGAAGCTGTTTGTGCAGAGAGCAGAGGCAGCCTTCAGGGGCAAGGGGAGGAGATGCAGGATGCTGCTGGGAGTTGGACCAGGGAAGGGGGAACCTTCAGTCTCCCAGGTGGGTTATCTTTTCTCTTGATAAAATTATAACTGTCTTGAGACCAACTGCGATGTGGACAAATCTTACCTTGTTCTGCTGACTCTTCAGCCCACTTTGGAAAAAGAGGTGGTCTGGGCTCTTCCCCTGTGCTAATGAGTACCAAAAAATGAAACTGCTTTTCTCCCTGTCCCGTAGCCTGCTAAACTCCTGGCATCCTTCTGATGCACAACTGCTGTGCTGTTAGTGGTGGAATATTTCCTTCCATGACCTCTCTGCCTCCCTCCTATTAGCAACCGCAGGAAATTGCATTTGGCGTGATGAGGCTGGAAATGATCCCAAGGGGCTGGCAAGGGGGGGAAGGGGTG
This sequence comes from Cariama cristata, assembly GCF_000690535.1. NCBI lineage: Eukaryota > Metazoa > Chordata > Aves > Cariamiformes > Cariamidae > Cariama > Cariama cristata. The sequence continues at coordinate 12,949 of NW_009594248.1, read as the reverse complement.
AAGCTGGGGAGGAGGTCAGATCGGTCACAGCCTGCTGTCTTCGCGTTCCAACTGCACCTACTTATGTCGGCAAAGAGAGATGCTCAGGAGCAGAAGGAATGAAACGAGCTGCTTGTGAGTGCTGCTGCTTTTCCTTTGCTTGGTACAATTAATTCTCTTGTAATTGCAATGCTTTTTCTCTTTCCTTATAACTAAACCGTCTCTTTCGCCAGCTGGGTGATTTGCAGAGAAAGGCAGGGAACTAGTGGATTTTTTTTATTATTTTTCTGGGTAGCTGTTACTATGGCAAGGAAACTTGATTCAGTGTGAAAAGAGGTCAGAAATACCAGACTGAAAATTTCATGCATGTTCTGTTTAAAGCCTCAGCTACCAGGGTTTGAGCAAGGGAGAAGCAAAGGCACCAGAGTCCCTGATTTTTCAGAGGTTTTTTAAAAGCTGTTTCTGCTTAAAAGTTGGAGTTGTTTGAAAACCCAGACTTGGTATTACATGACCTTGTGGGCTAGGACTGTGTAATAGTCAAAGCTTCTATACCTTGTTCTGAGCATCACCAAGAAATGGTGTGAGGCTGGGTCACGCAGCACCTTACCGCAGGTGACCACCGGAGAAGTTGTTGCTTTTGTGGGACCCTGCGGGAGAGCGGGCATTTGGGATGGGAGCTCAGGCTTCTCCTGTGCTGGGGGGGTTACGAAGGTGCCAGACTTCTCAAAGACCCTGATCCCACTTGGAACCACGAATAAGCGGTGAGGATTTGAAGACAGCCGTGTCTGGGGGTGCTGAGCTCTGTGGACTATTATATGATGGGTTTTGGGGTGCTGGTCTGCTCTGAAACTACCTTTGTTGGGTGGCAGAGAAATGAGCCTTGTCCCTGGAGGAGAAGGGATTTATGGCTCCCTTCTGGGTGCTGAGCAGGGGGGAAATGCTTACGTAGAGCTTCCTGGGAAATCTGCCCCTGTGAAGGTTCTGTTCCTTGTTGGCTGTCTCTTTGCTGAAAAAAGGCAGCCTTTATTTACAGCAAAGGTTGGTACCCGAGCCCACAGGGACGGGGCCTCATCACGCTGTGCGAACGTTTATCTGACAGTGCAAAGGGTGGTTACACCACGACATTTATGTGCTTCTAGGAGGACGAGCAGCTCACTTGTAATTGAAACAATTAATGGGGAGGTTTAGATGCTGCTCCCACATCTGAAACTTTTTCACTGGGTTATTTGAGATGCATTACATCCTGCTAACTTCCAGTCTAGGTGAAAACAGCACAAAGAAAATTATCACCGTGTTTCCCCTCCTTTCTCATCACTTGCTGTTGTTTATGTCCTGACAAAATCCCTGGTGCTAGCCAGTACAGGCTGTGATATCAGAGCGGCTCCAGCTGCAGGTGGTTGCCTTGGGGTTTTTGAGGAGGGGCAGATGTGGAGTCCTGGCTTCCCTGTGTGGGTGAACTGAGCACCCAAGGCGATGGGGAGCTTCAGCCCCCGGGAGAGCCTGCCCGTGCAAGGTGTGCCTGGTCCTTGTGCACAGCACCCCGGGCATCCCGTACTGGGCACCTCTCGCCTTCTCCATCTCTGCCCCTCGGAGCGGGTGAGCGGTGTTGAGTGGTCTGGGGTCACACTGGGAGCAGAAGAGCGGAGCCGTGGGGGACTGACACTTCCCAGGGGCTGGTCCCTGCTCCAAACTGTGCGCTGGATCCTGCACCTGGAGCAGCGCTGGGAAAGCACCCGAATGTTGCCGTAACCTGGAATTGCGTTGGGAAGAGAGTCAGGAGCAGGCAGGGGAGACCTGGGCTGTGCCTCACACCCCTCCTTGGCAGCCGGTGAAATTCCTGGCAATCTCCTCTCCGTGTCCCCCCTCCTGGCCTTGTACCATGACCCTTCCTTGGGACAGAAATGGGCGTTCGGCACTGAATCATCTCCTTTTAGCTGTCTTCGTTGGGTCTGTGCTGTGTCATCTCTCCCTGCTCTTTGTTTAATAGAGTGCAGGCAGCCGAGACAGAGCTGGAGTGAAGCTGCTCACTCCTGCCTGGTGCTGAGGAGCAGGAGCTGTGATTTCTTCCCGGGTTTTGTGTGCTATTTCCAGCATATTGTTGTCCCTGTTCCTGCCTCTCCTGTGACACCCGTCCCCAGAGCCGTGGGAATCGTTACTGCCCTGGCTGGTGATGCTGCCTGGATGTCAGGCTGTTTTCAGCTCAGCTTTGCAGCCCTTTTTCTCGTGTTGGCTGGCACATGGCAGGACTGCCCCGTGCTTATCTGGCATGACATTTAGGTGAGTACAAGAGCTTTTTCTCTGAAGGCAGTCGTTTCTCTAATAGGCTTCTCTGTCAGGCTGGTGGCTGTCTGTGTCTCTGTTTTAACCTGCTCCTGGTGACAGCAAGGAACGTGTGGGTGTTTGGCAGCTGACAAACAATATGGGGAGCAGCGATGTTCAGGGAGCACGGGTCCTGATGGGGCTGTGGTGGGCATCCTGGGTCTGACCCATCCCCAGGTCCGGCGATGGAAATCTGGGGTCGTGCTATGGAAGCGATGAAAGCTGAGGGTCAGCTGGGTACAGCTCAAGTGAACTTGGGATGGGATGCCAGGAAGAAGCGTGGCTGTCTCCTGGAGCTTTGTGGTTTCCCTGAAACAAATGCTGTTCCTGAAGTGAGGGTTTGAGCGGGTGATGCTCTGTGAGGCACGGCAGTGATCTGCTGCTGGGGCTGTGGAAGTGCTGGAAGCTTTTCAGAGCAAGTTGGACAAACATGGTGCAGCATCAGTTCGTAGTGAGTTGTATCTGCCTCGGGCTGAGTGAGGATTGGGGCTCTCTTTCCACTGCTAGCCCTGAGTTCCTCCCTGGGGGGAGTGTGTGTGTATGTGGAAGTGTGGCTGAGGGTGTGTACAGTGATGTCTCAGGGTGGACATCCTCAGTATGAGCATTAAAAATAGAAGATTCGGCTGTATCTCCATGGCTTTTCAGCTTCTGGGGCTTTTTTGCATTTCCTTCAATTTGGAGAGGTGTAAATAGGACCCCTTTTCACTCTGTGCTCATGCAGCGGCGTTGCAATGCGATGTTGAGGGTAGCGCATCAGCCTCAAGACCACCCTGATGGCTGGAGGGTGCAGATTTCAGCTCCAGCTGGGTCATGCGCTGGCCCTCTGCAGCTGAGGGAATTCCAGACCCGGAGAGGCAAAATTTCTGAATCCTGGAGAGAGGCGAGCTGGGGAAGGGGGACAGCAGCCGCACTCAGCAGTGCCCAGACCTCTCTCCCCTCTTCAACCCGTCTATTGCTTTAATACCCACCAGCGTATCTCTTATAAATCAGAAATCATTGCAGGTAATAAATGCTGCTATCCAGGGGCTCTCTAAAATGAAGACGATGTAACCCGTGGGGTGAGGAATGGCCTCTCCTTGGAGGGAGCCTCTGGGTGTTATGGCACAGGGAGCCCAGCCCCACGCACCGAGAGGTGCCCCTCTCCCACCGGAGCCCTGTCCCGCTCTCCGTGGGTGCTGTGGGGGTCTCCCTGCCCAGCCACTTGGCAAAGACCCTGGGGGGTTGGTGTGGGTGCTGTGCTGCTTGCTGAGCTCCCAAAGCAGGGGTTTCTGTCCTGCAAGGGTAAGGGCTGGGCCCTGGAGTGGGCTCAGCACCATGCCTGCCATCCCCTCTGATAGAAAAGCAATTACCATTCATTTTGATTTTAATGTAGCCTCTTAAGGAAAAAAAATGTTAATGCTTCTAATTTGTTTGGTATAATTAAGTGATAATTCCCTCTGCCTGGGAGGAGAACATGGTTGCAGCGCAGGGGTGTTTGGTCAGCACATTTCCACGCTTTGACAGCTCCCAGCTCCTACGGCAGCGCTGCCATTGCTTTGTGGTGAGATTCAGGTGATGCTGGAGAGATGGAGACAAAGGGTGTGGGTACAGTGTTTCAGACTGACCTTGATTTTCTTTAAAGAGCACGAAAGAGGAGAACAGCAAATTATTTGTATGCCAAGGCAGCTGAATTCAGGCAGAGTTTTGCATTACTGCTGCTGAGGGTGGTGGCTCTCTGGATCTGCTGGTTCCTGCTGCCTGGGACCGCAGCTGGGCTGAGTTGGCAGGTCTTGCTCTGCCTGTTCTCATGAAGGACCTGCCCAGCTCTCCGCAGAAATACTCAGCCATCTCCAAGTGCTTTGGATCACGCTCTGTGTGCTGGTATGTTGAAAAAGAATTTTTAGACAATTTTAGACAGCTATGCTTGAGCTTTGCATAGCTTTAATGACAACAGAGAAACTGTCTGGCACCAGCCGTGAGGTTCTGCTTTTGTCAGATGTTTGAGTGATGCTGATTGCGTCTCATCCCGGGACTGCACTTTACAGTTAGATTGAGGCACAGGGCAGGAAAATGACTTCTTGGAGATCAGGATGCAAATCTGTCACGCTCCTGGAAATAGAAGCTGGCTCTGCTTTTCTAATTTGCTGGACCATGCTGAATTTGTCCGTGGCAATGCATGAAAATTCACCTGGAAAGAAAATAAATTATTCATGAAAGCAATAGTCCAGAGCTGCTTAAACTGCCAAGGCAAAAATCCCTGAGCTGATCCAGTTGCAGGCAGTGATGCACATCAGACACCAAGGGATTGATGGGAGGGGAGAACAGCAGCTGGTGATCTAGTCTGTTGTTTGCCCCTTTCTCCTCAGCTGCTGGGAAGATGCAAAACGTGGCTTGACTTGCTGCTGCTTTTTATTGTTGCTTTGTGCTCCTTTGTGCTGCAGCCCCCATGGTGCCGGGGCTGTGCGCATGTGCCCGCGCTGGGTCCTGCTGCCGGAGGGTTACAGCCCAAGGAGTATTCATGTGTTTATTAACCACATTCTTCATGCAATGAATGATGCTCAGGTGACTACGGAAATTTATTTGGGAGAATAAGTTAAAGCAAACAGCCCTGCTTGGATTGATGGGTTTTCATGCCAGCTCAGACTTGTACGTGAAGTGATTTTGATGGATCTCAGTCTGGTTGTCTGAGACCTCTTTCACTAATGCTTTTCCATCACCCGCCCCTAATTCACGCTATCAGAGGAGAGATGTAGGAACTAACATGACCATGGAAGCTGATCTCTCTTTCAGATGGGCCCTGCAGGCTGAGCCCCGAGGCAGAGATGAGGAGTTTGTGGGGATGCTGCCTTGTACCTGTCTGAGATAGCAGCAAATGCTGTGGTCCGAGGGCCACCTCTGTCTCCCTGCTTACCTGATGAACACACAGGCATGAATTTATGAAAGAAATAATGTGGCATCCCCAGTGTGCTACACACAGGGTGACTCTGGGGTACAGTGGCAACAGCCCATGTGCCTCTGCCCTGCGTGCAGCCCGGGGATTCACCTCATTGCTCCATGCTGTAGTCCCTGGAAAGCATCAGGATACCCAGCCGGATCAGCGAAGTGAGGGTGACAAAAGGTGGCTGTAGGTGGCTGTTGCTAAGCTACAGGCTCTGCTCTGGCTGTCGGAGAGCTCAGGGAGCTGAAGTGGTGCCCAGACCTGGGCAGTAAGTGCTGGGCTGCGGGGTGGAGATGACCTGTTCCTAGGTCAAGGAGTTTTGCAGAACCTACTTGTTTACTCTCTGCTCCAGATGAAGCAGCAGAAAACAAGTCTGGTTCTCCTTTTTGGGAGAAGGGAGTCTATCCCCTTAAGACAGCCAAGCGCCGTAACAGTTGGTTGCTTTATTTGTGCTTAGGTATCTTAGACAGGAGAGACCAAGTTGGCTCTCTGCATCCCATCCCACGTCCGCGCTGCTGTATCAGAAGGAGAAACAACCCCAAGCAGCAGATGTGCTGGGGCGCTGGCCTTGGGCTGGGGGGACAGGGAAGGGGATCCGGGAGCACACCTCTGCTCCGGGGGCTTTCAAACTGTGGTCTGCAGAAAAACTGAACCAGCCGGCCCTGCTCTGCTGCCAGGGGAGCTCTTTTCAAGGGCTCAGTGGGACCTCAGCATCCATGGGGAAAACCCTCAGGAGGCTGTGCCTGGGGAGAAGAGGGGATGATGCTGCCCTAGGCCAGCGCGGTGCTCAGCCAGGAGTATGCCACCTCTGGGTTTTTTTGGCAGCGGCTCACTCTGCCCTACAGTCCTGTTGCCAAATGTTTGTGCAGGTGGCATGTGGTGGGTCTGCAAGGGTAAAGATAAATCTGACTTTAAGGGCAATTGTTAAACAACCCCAGTTACACAATGAAGGCGAAGATGCTCAATGCAAAGCGCATCTTGGTCCACGCTGGGCGAGTGAGCAAGCCGCTGCCTTTGTTCCTTTCTGTTTGCCCTCTCTCTGTCCTCCTGCACTAATTAATCTCATCTGCATGCTTAATGGCCGTTCTGAGAGAGAAGACCAAAAAAAGATCATGGGTTTCCAGCAAGAGCTTGTGCCTCTCCACTCTGGGCTGCTCTCTGGATCCTGCAGAGCCCGCGGGTTGGGGCTGGAGGGAGGCGAGTGCTGGCTTTAGCCTTTCCCAGCTGGGGTTACTGGTGTGGGTTCTCCCCAGGGTCTGCATGAGGATGTGCACAGGGCTCAGGGGGAGTAATCGGGTCAGAGAAGGAGGACGCAAGGAGAAGTTCTCCAGCAGGCAGGAAAACAGCCAGGGAAGTGAGCAGACGGCTTGCAGCCTCCTCAGTCTGAATGTCGCTTGGGGGCGGGGATGCTCAGGAAACAGGATAACAAACTGACTCCAACCTCTCTTGCCTTTTTCTTTTTTTTTCTTCCCTCCCTCTTTTGTTTTGTTTTATTTTTAGGATTGGTCTCTGCGTGAGCTTCTGAGGCAGATCTGGAACTGCGGGATTAATGGAGACACAATGAAAGGTACCGGTCGCTGCTGCTGTGTCGGGGGGTGGCAGAGGGGACTGGGGGCTGCGAGAGGCTGCCTGACGGGGATGCTCCCATCCCTGCTCTGCCCCTGGCTGCCTGCAGCTCTGCCAGGCTGAGGATGGTGTTTGCACGTCGTGTTTCTCTTGTTTTTCCCTGGCACTTCTCTACTCTGTTTTGAAGCGTAGCCAGCACCCTGCCCTGGGCAGGAACCGATGCTGCCTCGCCCCGCCGGCCACCATGGAGCTCGCTAGTACCAAAGACTTCCAGTGGAAAACCCTGGCCCCGCTCCCGAGCCGCAGGGTCTACTCGACCCTGGTGGAAGCTGGCGGGCAGGTGTTTGCCATCGGGGGCTGCAATGACACCGGTGTCCCCATGGACTGCTTCGAGGTCTACTCCCCCGAGGCCGACCAGTGGACCTCGCTGCCCCCCATGCCCACGGCCCGGGCCGGGGTGGCGGTGGCCACCTTGGGCAAGAGGATCATGGTGATAGGAGGGATTGGAGTGAATCAGATGCCGCTGAAGATAGTGGAGATGTACAACATAGATGAGGGCAAGTGGAAGAAGAGGAACTCGCTGAGAGAGGCAGCCATGGGTATCTCGGTGACGGCAAAAGGCAAGGAGGGTTCAGTTCCTGCTGTGTCCTTCCAGGACTGGGAGGGGTGCTTGTGGGGTGCTGGGATGGGGAGGGTTAGCATCGCTTGGTGCATCAGGCACAAAAGGTTTCTGGGCAGTGGCACAGGGTCACGTTGTTTTCCAAAACCTTTTCTGTGCTTCCAGAAGTTGAACCCCACGTATTTGTCATATCCCACCTGCTAAAGACAACTGTTCTGTAGGTGGCCGAAAGCTGGTAAACCTGGGGGTTGCTCTGTATCGTCAGCTCTGGAGCCACGAGGGCCGTGGTTGTGCTGGTACCTGGGGGTATTTCGGACAGGTCCAAGCTCCAGGGTCTCAAACCAAACTTCTCCAGGGTTTTGTAGCAAATTCTCGTCCTTTATGTGCTGCAGGTGCTGGAAAAATAGGAATGATGCTGCTGGCTGAGTGTAGCCAGGCTGAGAGGACCTAGCTGAGCTGCGGAGCCAGGGTGAGGGTCTCAAAGCCACAGAACAGCTCTGGTTTGAAGAGACAGCTCTGGTCCAAACTCAGAACCAGCCAGGAGAGTGTCGGCTTCACAGTCATGGGCTCAAATCTTTGTACGAGGAGGGGAAACAACTGATCTCGTGAGGAGCTCCTGCGTAGCTCCCCTCTGAAAGCTTAACCGCTGCCTTAAATGGGGCTTGTTAAATGCCTGCGAGGCTCTGCCTTATCAGCCCATCTCACTTTTTAATTCCTAAGCAGAGATGGGGAGCGTTTATTTCCTTTAGCATGCTCTGCCATGCTTTGAAGAGCCTGGGGCTGGGAGTTGCGTTCCCGAGCGGCGTGCCTGAGGTCAGCTAGCTTCCCGCTGTGCCTGGGATTACGAATCTAATCTCCAGGCAGCTTCTTTGAAAGCTGCTTGGTTTGTTTGCCTAAGTGTGTTTAAAAGCTACCATCAAGGAATGTTTAAAAATAATGTTTACCATCTTGGGGATGATTTTCTCTGAGTATAAACTTGCCTGACTGATAGGGCAGGGTCAATTTGGTGTGAGAGGCCAGGAGCAGAAATAGCTGCCCAAATCCTTGCAGGATGCAGGCTGGTCTCGGCTTTTTCATCTGCCTTGTAAGGCTGCCCGCAAAGGTGGGGCTGCTGTCACTGCTCTCCTGAATCTTGTCTGTGGAGTGAACTGCTTGTTGAAGGAGAAAACGTGGGTGCTGCGCAGGTGGGATTTTGTTTTGGAGAGTCAGGTTTGCCATTAGCCAGAGGTGGATATAGCTGGTACAGATTTGGCGAGGAACAAGTAGCCTCAGTGCCTCTGCCTTGTAAGGCTGCCCGCAAAGGTGGGGCTGCTGTCACTGCTCTCCTGAATCTTGTCTGTGGAGTGAACTGCTTGTTGAAGGAGAAAACGTGGGTGCTGCGCAGGTGGGATTTTGTTTTGGAGAGTCAGGTTTGCCATTAGCCAGAGGTGGATATAGCTGGTACAGATTTGGCGAGGAACAAGTAGCCTCAGTGCCTTGTCTCGGCTCTGAGCCCTCCGGTCCGGGTCGCAGAGCTGCCATCCTGTGCCAAAACTTGGTGGGGCAAAGCAGGAGCTGAGCTGAGGGCAGCAGCCCCCGAATGGGGGAGCGGGGCTGGGGGAAGAGCATCGGCGTTGCTGCAGGGACCGGGAGGTTGGTGCGTTCCCCTCTGCCCCGGGGATGGGAGCTTGGGACATACACGGGGACTCGGGTAGGAGTGAACGGTTCTGGTCCACATCACGTGATGATGCATGTGTTTTTGCAGGGAGGGATTTCCGATGCTTTACTATAATAATTTTGTGGGATTTTTTTTTTTTTTGCTTCTTGCTCCTGTCCAGACTACAGAGTCTATGCAGCGGGTGGGATGGGATCTGACCTGCGACCGCACAACTACCTGCAGCACTACGACATGCTCAAGGACATCTGGGTGTCGCTGGCAGCCATGCCCACACCCAGGTACGCTGCCACGTCCTTCCTGCGAGGCACCAAGATCTATGTGCTGGGTAAGAAGCAGTCTTGCCTTCTCTTCCTCCTCGGTAAGAAGGTCCTTTGATCTGAGCACTGAGAACCCTCCCTGGAAAGAGGCTTTTGGGCGTGCTGCTCTTCTCCATCCCTGCCTGCTTTCTCACGCATTCAGAAATACCAAGCTTGCAGCTGTGGTTTTGAGTGGGGCTGGTGTTGGGTTTGGATTCACAGCGCCCACGAGAGCCCCTGCACCCTTGAACGCCCCGGGAGCTCGCAGGTCTGGCAGCAGCTCAGGGCTGGGGGGGTGGCCTGTCCTGTCCCAGCCAAGGGTACAGCTGGTCTTTGCCTGCTCGATTTGCAGTCCTGCGACTGCGCTAAAAGCCCTTGGACTCAACTAGCGAGTAAAAATACTTCTGTGCATTTGCTATCAGCAAAGCACCGCGCAGCTTCACAAAGGGTCTGCCTTTGGCTGAGGAAGGACTGGCTGTAGCTGGGAAATGCTGGACCAAGCCTTTTGCAGGGGATCATTTTCACTAGCTTTGCCTTACGGAAAGGGAAACTAAGGCAGAGAAATGTTGCTGTTAGCTCGTGGCCAAATGGCATCTCGGGATCAAAACGCAGAAGTCCTGATTGCTCAAACGGCCGGACAGCCCTGGCTTTCTTTAGGGGTTACCAGAAAAGGCTCTTTGATCTGTTTTGCAGTTTGCTTGCTGCTGGTGAACAGTTTGTGCGCCCAGTAGCAAGCACAGGCTCTGCCTTCAAAGGCACGCTGAGCATCTGAGCTGAGAATAGCTGTATTCATCTGCATCTGATGGATGGAAGAATAATACGCATCTCTGGCGGTGGTAGCAGCAGCTGCTCTGGCTCTCTTGCTCCATCAGGGGCTTGGCAGCAAGGCCGGGGCTTGCTGGATTGCACTGGCGCTGAACTCATCTGAATTGCAAAGGCTCCCTGAGCACTGATCCCTGCTCTGCTGTGAATTTGTCTTGATTAAACCGGTGCATACTAAACACCTTCCTGTGCCAGCAACCAGCTTCTGCCAGCGTGGAGGGAAGCAGAGGGTGTGATGCACTGAAAAATGAAGTGTTTTCATGTCATGAACCTGCAGGTAAAGGAGAGGGAGCGCAAGGGTGAGAAGTTACCTGGCTCAGCAGGCCCTCGTGCAGGTGACTTGAGACCCGAGGACATCACATCGGCTGGCAGCTCGCTCTCAGCCTGTCCCGGGAGGCTGCTCTGGTTCCTGCTGCCGTTGGCTTGGTGCTATGAGCCAAGCTGACCCTTGTCTTTCCATCTCCCCTGCCCCAGGTGGAAGGCAGTCCAAGTACGCTATCAATGCCTTCGAAGTCTTTGACACAGAGACCAGGTCATGGACCAGGTTTCCCAACATCCCCAACAAAAGGGCCTTCTCCAGCTTCGTGCCCACGGAAGACAAACTCTTCAGTCTCGGGGGCCTGCGGCAGGGACGGCTCTACCGGCAGCCCAAGTTCATGAGGACCGTGGACATGTTTGACATGGAACAAGGTGGGGGCTGTCCCGGCTCTGTCCTTTCCGGAGGAGCAGGGTGGGTGGCACACAAAGCTGTGCTTTGGGGCTTTGCTGTCCTCGCAGAGCACAGAGCTCTCATCTGCTGAGTGCTGGGGGCTGCTGGTGCCTTGAGCCTAGCCTAAAAGGAAGGTCTGCACTCAGGATTAACAAGTCAAGGCAGCAGAGGGGAAAACCATGGTCCCGAGGCAGCTGGGTTCGACAGCTCCCTCCTGATGTGGTGGTGAGGAAGCCGACCCCTCTGTCATGGGGCTTTATTATCCCAAGGTGCAGCAGCAAAACTGCACTTCCACAAGCAAGTAGGTCAGAGAGGCAGATGGCTTCCCAGGAGTGGGTGCTGCTCTCACACCCAGGCTGTGCTGTCCCTCCCAGGTGGCTGGCTGAAGATGGAGCGCTCCTTCTACCTGAAGAAAAGACGAGCAGACTTTGTGGCTGGCTACCTGAAAGGCAGAGTTGTCGTGGCTGGGGGACTAGGTGAGGCACTGGGGATGGCGGTAATGCTTTAAAAGCATATGTGAGTCACCTGTTGTCATTACAGAGGGGAGACATCCTGGCCCTCGGTGGCCTGAGGGAGCAGGGAAAACGGACCCCGTAAGGGGATGGAGTCCAGAGCACAGACGCTGTCCCAAAGCAGACAAGGGATGCTTACCACTATGTCCCAGATGACCCTGTGCCTCAATTTGTGCTTCCAGGAAACCAGCCGACCGTCCTGGAGTCCGCAGAGGCTTTCCACCCCGAGAAGAACAAGTGGGAGAGCCTGCCGCCCATGCCCACCCCACGCTGCGCCTGCTCCAGCATCGTGGTCCGGAACTGCCTGCTGGCCGTCGGCGGGGTGAGCCAGGGCCTGAGCAGTGCCGTGGAGGCCCTGTGCCTCTCCGATTCCTAGCTGGTTCCTGCCCGGCGGAGGCCCCTGCCCCTCCCTGCCTCCGGCAGCAGCGGTGGTGATGGTGCTGGGTGGCTGCCGGCAGCGCTGAGGCTGGGTGAGCACCACCCAAGCTGCCCTGGGAGCCCGGCAGCTCGGCTCTGCCTGCCGGTAGCTAAACCCAGCCTTGCTCTGGAGCCGTGGCCGGCAGGAGCCTGCAGCCAGGGCTGCTGTTCCTCTCCATCCCCGGCGCTGCCATTCCAGCCCCATGGAGGGAAGGAGCACTTTGGCCAGGAGTCCTCTCTGGTCACCTTCAGGGCTCTGTGGGGAAACCCAGATGAAGGAACTGCTCGCAGCGCTGGTGTGCCGTGTCTCCTGCCAGCAGGAAGGACTCTGGAGATCAGGGCATGGGCAAGTGTCTCCCTGTGGCCATCCTGACCCGCTACCAAAGGCGACGGGTTTGGAGGTGTTGGGAGTAACCAGGCAGGTCAGTGGCGGGGCGGGGGGGAATCTGTGGCGGTTCAGGGAGAACCGTTGTGATGTTGTCCTCTCCGAGCATCCTGTGATCGACGTGCGCTTCGCTGCACAGATCCCCTTGGCTTGCAACAAGGGAAGCTCCTAACCTGCAGCCAGACTCAGGGGATCGTTCTTTTGCCTTCATAGCAAGGCTTTTCCTGCAAACCTGTAGCATTCGACTGTCACTTTGGCAGAAGCTGGAGCGAGGAGTTGCCAACGTTCCTGGGAGGAATGAATGCCCAAGGCACTATTTCGGCTCGAGGGAAGACCTTACTTTTGGCACAGGACTAGCACAGATACTAGCACAGATACAGCGATAGCCCCAATCTACAATGTTCTGACCTGTATTTTAGCTCTGTTAATGATTTGAGATCTTTGTTAAATCCTGGGAAAAGGGAGCAAAACTGAGCCCTGCCTCTGGTTGTGGAGCCCCGGTAGTGGCTTTGGTGATGGCTTTGGCAGCAAAGCCAGAAGGCCCCGGCCATCGCCTCCTCTCCGGTTTTGCTCCCCTCAGACAGATTGCGGGTGGGCTGTCCGAACCGTCGGGTTACAGTTCTAGCTTGTAGCAGTTGCACCATTAAAAGCTTTCTTCGGAGAAGCCCGGTCCGTGCTGTGGCCTTCGGCAGGGTTATGACTATGAAAATGTGGGACCCAGACTGAAAAGGGGAAGAGAGGGGCTCTCAGT
>NW_009594247.1:0-516 GCF_000690535.1 Cariama cristata | reverse complement strand
TTTTCTTCTATTAAAGAAGAAATTTTTCAGGGATGAAACAAACATGACAATATCGAGATTTACAATAGAAGTAGTAATTTGACATAGTTTGGGTTTTTGTTACCTTACAGGTCTTCTCAGGAAACTAAAACCAGCTGATTGTTCAGATATTCATTAAGTTAATAGTGAGTGTATTGCAGTCTTGTGAGTCATACAGTCAACAACGAAGTTTTAGCTATTGTAATTTTTGTACTTTTTCATCATTAAATATTTCCCTTTTCTGATTAGAAAAGCTTTGCAGTCCTGCAAAGCTTTTGTTGTATAAGAAGTTCTTACGTATGCAAGTAATCCCATTAAAATTCCTTGAGGTTGCTAGTGTGAATAGTCTGGGTCTAAATTAATAAAGGAGTCTAACTTCTATTCTTCTAGAGTAGAGGTGTATCAAACACTGAAAGTTCTTTAAGTGTTTTTTAACCCAAACTGTAAAAGATACCATAAATTTAAACAGTGACAGTTTCTATAATGCATAGCAAGAAC
>NW_009594246.1:48269-68515 GCF_000690535.1 Cariama cristata | reverse complement strand
CACAGAAAAATGCCCCCCAAAATAAACAAAGAACAACCAAAGGAGAGTGCAATCCTAAACACTAGTCAATTAAAAGAGAAAACCCCAACTCATTCAACATCTCTGCTGTTGGTGCTCTCTGTCTCTTCCACTCTGACAGAAAATATCTCCAAATAATTTTATTTTATTTTTTTTTTTTTACAGATTACTTAACAGCAGGCTTCTGGCATGGGACCGCTGGGGTGGTTGTTAGCACCGGTGCTCTTCCACTGCAGAGAAATAGTCCCCCTAGTGTGCCGTTGTTGAAGGGAGCACTGCGATGCTGCGATTCATCAAGGTATATTGCATTAAAAAGTTACAAAGCAGCGGTTGTAGCGCTTTAACAGGGGCATTTGCAGAAATAACAGGAAAAATAAAGGTGAAAGCCTAGAAACATTAAAATCAGTGCATCAGTTTCACCATAAATCTTGTCACAGTAACTATGACAGGTAAAGCACTATGAAGCGCTGAAAAACAGACCATCAAAGAATATATTTTACCAAAAACATTTGAAAAAAGAAAAATGGTGAATGTTGGCCTTTATCAATATTAAAAGTGCACAAATCCTAGCGTCCAAACCATCCTCACGTACATTTCTGCACATCATCGATGATTTCAGCTGCCTCAGCGGGGCTATCGGAAACAGTAAAAAAGTGATTCGATACGTGCAGTTGGTAAGCATGAACTCAAATTGTACTAATAGGTTTAGATTTCAAGCTGGGTTTCAGTATAGCTCTTTCGTTTAAATCACTAATGCCGTTGTTAAAGAATCTCAACGTTTATCCAAGTGTCAGATAAGACCACAAAATTTTCCAGTTTCCTTTGGAAACCTGGAGAAAATTTAGTATTGTCAGAGCAAGAACACGTAGAATCAGTGTGAACTTACTGAAAATGCCATTGGCATTAGGGTGTTGTAGCATGATCCAATGGTTCATTTAAATCCCATTAACTAACCCGTGTCTTGAGGGCTAATCAAAGAAAGTCAGAGTCTTTTGGCGTAAGCACTCTATGGAGGCACCAACCAAACAAGTTATCTGGTCCAAGGACACAAAATTGTCCCTGAGGTCAAATTTCAAAACACTACATTTGTATTTTAAAACACGCTGAAACCAGTGTTAGCCTGGAGTCCGGCATTAGTTTTCATATATTTGTCATACATTCGTTTGCCAATTCATTTTCTTGAATTTCATTTTCTCAGCTATCCAGAGGCAAATTTTGTGTGTGGGTTTGATCCCTGCCATATAACAATAAATCGTTGGTTAGGGAAAAGGAGTTAATGTCAAGAATAGTGATAAATAATAAAAACTGCCTTTTAGACCATACCTTGTTGTTGAGCCTAATCGCAAACCCCAACACTGGACATAAAAATGATTTATTAGATTGTTGAATTGAAAAAAATATAATCGAGCAGAGAAAGATTCCCAAAAGCCTAGCTGAGATGTTGTCCGATGGGCTGCTCCCTTTCCAGTCATGGCAGTGGATTTCCTTTTCTGCTCTCAAATCTTTGCGTTACCCATCCACAGTTCCACCGGCGCTTTCACTAATCCTTGAGAGAGAGGGCTGCACGTAGCCGTACCTCTCTTCCCAAGCAGGCGAACAGCTAGCAAAACCAGGAATATTAATACCGTGGTTTTCTGTGCATACCCAACAATGCTCCGCAGTTCATAATTTAGATACTGTGTATTAGGGTAAACCGAAGCAATTAAGAACACTAGTGAAATGCATGAACAGCACAATGTTTAGGTCTGACTCTTAACATCTGCGTATTTACAGCTGTAAAACTGTTTATGAAGAGAGGTTAGTGGGCACAACTCAAATCATTACACCAACCAGTCTCTCCATATAGAAAAATCCTTACACTCAGCTAAATTAGGCTAGGGCCTAATTTCCTGAAATTAGGATAAAAGTCGCAAAGACCTCTGTCAAGAGCGACTGTTGCAGCTAGTTTGCTTGCTACGGTTTTGTTCTGAAAGTCGAAACAACACGAAGCCTGCTCCATTTTGAAATTCTCCTGCAATACGGCTTGTGCTGGGGAGTACCGAACGCCGGCCGGGGGTGAGGCAGCTTGCGGGACTGCTGTAACCCGGCGTCGGGGCACCACCACCCTCTCCCCTCTCTTGGTCCCCGCAGGTTCTTTCTGTACGCGCCTGCCGTTACTCAGGAAGCCCAGAGGATAAAGGCCCTTTGAGCTCAATTAATTGCACTGCGGAGGTCTTTTGTGTTTCTGTACAAGGCCAATCTTGGGAGGAAAGAGGATTTTCTTTGGCTTGCCAGTGTATCAGCGACGGACTAAAACGCTGCAGAGGGCTCATTGTGCTCGCTAGGATCAATCTCACTCTTTTGCTTTGCAAACGGCGTTTGCGAGGAATTGCCACCTTATTTTTCAAACGAGGTTCCCTTGCTTTAGGCCCTCTTTTGGTTTTTTTACTAGCAGCAAGAAAACAATCAATGGCCCTCAGCCATTTTGCAGCCGGTTGGGTTACTGAGGTGTTTTTTTTTCCCCCCATTTTTAAAAAGGAGCTTGCAACCCCCCCGATTTTAAAAGAGAATCTGCCAACGGCCACCCGCCGGTGGCCAAGAGAAGGATGTGCCCAGCAGAGCAGCCAGAGCAGGACGCTCCGAAGGGATCCATCCTCGCTACCGACGGCGCCGAAACCGCTTCAGACCCAGCTACCGCACCGGCGCGCGTACTGCCATTTCTGAATCCCATGTAGCCGTTGCCATCCCAAACAGTACCCCAGCTGCGCAGTACACAAAATGCTGAATGAAATGGACTTTGATTGGCAAGGTGACACCGTGCCCTGCTACGTGATGACTACACGCACGGGCACGGTGCTTGTGCCACCTTCCAGCTCACTGACCTGGAGTTCAGGCTCCTCTGACGGTGGTTTCGTCTTAGTTACCACCTCCCCTCCGTAAGCACGTGTGAGAGGCCTTGATTCCTCCATCGACTTTGTGTTCTTCCAGGAGTGCGTTCCCAAGTGTTTTAAATGGGTTCTCCAAAATTTTGGAGTAGACTATTTATATATCTCGCCAGATAAAGTAGGTCATGTGGAAATCCATTTGCCTCTGGTTTGCTTGCCAAGCCGCCTCGACAAAGGGAACGGGAGCTGATAGGAGAGGAGATTAAAGTCATATGGCTTTGTTTTTAAAAATATAAATTATGCTAATTTCTCATGCAAATAGCTTAGAAATTCTGGACTTGCATAATAAGACAGTGCTTGCTACAGCTCCCGACTTTGTATCGTACTTAGAGGTTGAAAACCTCTGCAGTTTCACATTGCAATCACAGTCAGCTCTGGCTCCTGGGAGTGATGCCTAAACTCTCCTATGCCCTTTGCTTACATTTGAAAACAAGATTTGTGCTTCATTCACAAGAGACTTAACACTCTAATAAAACAACTCCTAAAAAAATTATTTAATAACATTTTTTGCACGTCAAACTATATCCCAAAACATCATTAGGTATTTATGCACAACGAATCAGTGTAAAAAGACATATTCTTTTAAGCTTGAAAAAAACCTGCATTTAGACATTTGTTTTCATCTCGGATATTTCCTTTTTGATTTCAAAATTATTTCCAGGTAAATTTAATCTACAGAATTCTTTTGGTCAGTTCGTGGATGACATTAACTACTGTCTCTTTCAGACTGTAGTTATTTAGGGTATTTGGCAAAGAGATTGAGGAAAGTAATACAAAACAGACATAGTCAAGTGAGATGACTGTATGTCCACACACTTTACAGTTGTTTACTGGTTGTTAAGCTACCTCTTGTCTTTTTTCTATTATTCCTTTTAATAACGATGTAGGCAAACGAAGGCAAATAAACTGCCGAACTCATACAAAAAAGGACCAGTTTTCAGTTCTGCATCGGTGTAATACGTTGAGATTTCCTTTGTGACTTTTGTAGAAAACTCTCCTTCCCACTTCTGGAATGGAAATTCACTGGTAAATGTTTGTCCTCTGTTTATTTGCCAGGGGATCAGTTGACTACCTTACTTCATGCAAGGGAATTTCCCTTTTCTTTCTAGGTTAGGCGAAGAAGAAGGAGCAGGCTGGCTGGTTGGCCAGCCATGCAGAAACTTCCTCAGGTCTATGCTGTTCAAAAATTAATCAGCAAGATTTTTCCTCCGTAAGGACAATACCTTTGCACCGGTTCTCATGCACTGAAAATGCGTGGACTTTTTCCACCATAGGAAGCATTTTACAAGTTCAGCACAATGGAAACTTAATAGTTAGACATGTTTGGTTTTGTCTTGTAATAGAAATAAGAATTCCTGTAGGGATGACCATGTTTTCAGGAAAAAAAAGTAACGTATGGTCATATAAGAGACCAATACTCCAATGCTATGCATAGTCAAGAAAGCATCACCCAGGCTGTTTGGTTGAGCATGGTTTGTCCTCCAGAAACACAAAGGGGAAGATGTATTGAACACCTCCCAAAAGATAAATTTATTGCAATGTAGAATACCAGGGAGCAATTGTTTGGGACCTGGCACTTTGCAGAGAAATTAGCACCACTACAAATTATCTTCTCTGCAGACTTCGGGATGCCTCCATCAGAAATGCTTAGCCCTCATTCTAAGCAGTTGCTTTGCAGACTTACCTTTTATCTTACTGGAAGAATAAGAAACACAAGCCTTTCACAACACTTAATACCTTCGGCTGGAGTAAGGGCAGTTTCAGGGCTAATCCTGACACTTGCCTGCATCCTCAGCCAAAGGGGAGTCCTGCTACACGAAGCCAACTGGCAGCACAAGTCATCGGGGCTGGGATTCATCTCACGGTGGTTACCTACGGCGCGGTGGTTTGCCAATGCGCTACTCATCTACGCCCTCTTTGTAGTCAGTGGTGAGATATAGGCAACCAGGACATATTTCATCTCTTCCAAAGGCAGATGTCTACATTGAGTAGGTGAATTTTGTTCTTGAAGTGCTCGTTTATCTCCATTGGTGACAAAAGAAGAGCCTAGACAACTAGCTCAGAGGTAGGCAGCCACGCTTGTGCCACGTAAAGTTAGGTAAGATGAAACCTTGGCATGTGAGTGAGGAAAGCAACCATATTCTTGGACGTGAATGCCAGTCCTGAATGGGGATTTTATTTTTTTTATTTACTTCATTTGCGTGTTTTTGCGAATTTTGAAAATCTTCAGCCTACATCGGTAGCAGGGATAGGAGGTCTAATCAATTTACAAATTGGAATAAAAGATCTGAGAGCCAGAGCCAAGCACTTTGCACTGAAGACAGGACAGTCTTGCCGCGGCAGAGCACACAGGAGAGACGTAGTCTTTCCGTAGTTATTTATAAAATCTTTAGTGCTTTGGCTTGAGACTTCCAGAGCCTGAAGCTAAGGAGATTTAAATGTGTTTCTACCGCTACTATTATTTTATCAGTCTCTACCATAATATCTAAGATCACTATAATATTTAAAATCCCCAAAATACAAAACAAATAGGTGTACTTTTCTGCCTTTCCAAACAGGAGATCATGGATTTTTTTTCTTTGTAAGATTGTCATTATTTTATTTTGGTTTATGTTAAGAGTTTTCACACTGGACTCTGGCTCCATCAGAAGAATCTTTTCTGTAGATCCGAACTCTTTCAGCCTCAATGTGATCTTTCCTGGCAAGAATGATTATCTCGTCAGGGGCGCACGGTAGTGGAGCGAAGCAGGCTGTCTCAGCTAAGTGAGTGGAACGCACCATACTGCCGGAGCTTCAGTGACATCTTCCAAACGTTTCTGGACTCCTCAAACCAGAAAGAAAAAGTCAGATTGGAGCTGGCAGGTTAGAGAACGTGTGGTGCCAGTGTTGGGAAGAGAAACGCCTGGCCTCGAAGTCACGCAGTGTCCGAGACAACGTAAACACATGTAAGAGAAACAGGAGGGCAGGAGGACAGTCACAGCTGCCCTTTTGGGATGTCTCAGCCCAAGTCCAGAAAAAAAGGGGAGGAAGGCACAATTACATGTAATTTCACAAGCAGCATCAATGATCAGGTTCACAATTTAGGAAGGTTGTTCCTTTTCTCTTGTATTATTTCCAGTACTTCTGGAGGAGAGTCAGAGTTGTCAGTAATACACAAGGAGATGAATCTGAGGGAGAGGGGAGAGAAAAGTTCGGCCCGGGTATGGACTCATTCTTGCCAACACTGCAAAATTCAGATGAAATCTGAAGAGCTCAGTAAAAGTCACTACGATAAAAACTCTTTCTTTTTTCTCATTGCCACAAAACGATGCCTCTCTGACATTTTTCCGTGGAGCTGGAATGTTAAGAGGCTTTGTCCCTTCTGCAGCTCCTCAGTCATGTGACAGAAATGCCACACTCCTCTTGCATCTTCCACGCGTGAACAAATCTTTTAATTAAAAAAAAAAAAATTAAAAACATTTTAAAAAAAAAGGATGGAAAAAATATTTCTAAATTACAGGTGAATAGATAGAATGTTCTACTTGTATTTAAAAGCAACAATTTAAGTTCCCTT
Organism: Cariama cristata; assembly: GCF_000690535.1. Taxonomy (NCBI): domain Eukaryota; kingdom Metazoa; phylum Chordata; class Aves; order Cariamiformes; family Cariamidae; genus Cariama; species Cariama cristata. The sequence continues at coordinate 62,020 of NW_009594246.1, read as the reverse complement.
CAAATCACCACATATTCTCTCCTATGTCTATCCCTCCACCTGCCACTGTCTCCTTAAGGGTTACAATTTCCCAGTTCACTGATTAGGCCATCACCTTGTCCACAAGGTCATCCAAGGTGGTAAGAAATAAAACTGTTGCTTAGTTGATCAGCCACACAACCCCCATATTGATGGGTGAACAGTCACCATGAACAATTCACTAGCAAGCCACAGTTTGCAAAAAACTTGAATTAAACTGTTCACAGGAAACTTATGATCAGGTGAAAGAGCTACATTTGACGCTAAAATAAATATTTTCCACTTATGGATTAATCTACCTCTATTGGAGACTATTACATCATATTTTAAAGGATTTAATGTCACCATTTTTTTCTGGAGTATAAATCTTGTGCTCATCTGTAAGCTGTTCACATTTACTGTGGGCTTTCACAGACAGACAGCTCTTTGTGGTTTTTCAGATGTAAGCCTTTAGTAAAGGATTTGGTATTTCAGGAACTGAATATTTATTTTTATAGATTTTTTTTTTATGGCATAGCTATTATAGCATAATCTTGTATCGGTCTCTTCATTTGCCGCGTGCCGAAATCTGTTCCAGGCCCGTCGCTGTTGCAGGCAGGCAGGGGTCGCAGGCCTTCCCGCCGTTCCGTACCTACTGCGCGGACACTACCGGGAAAAGGCACTCCGCCGAGGTTCGTCCTGAGGCACTGGGGTAGGCCTCAGGTATCACTAAGGTCTTTCATCGTATGCACTCAATATTTCACAAAGTGTTCCTCTGGTGTTTTTTTTCCTGAGGAAAAAAATAAAACTTTTAGAGTTTGGGTGTTAAAAAAGCAATTCAAATCATAATTTTGCTAAGTAGCGATGACCAGTGCTTTTTTAAAGGGTAGAACCTTCTAGAGTTCTCTTTAGGGATGTTAACGTTGTTGTTTTTAATGCTTCTTCTTCCCGGCATTTTTAGATTGCTTGAAAGCTTCCTCTTTTTTTTTGTTTCTCTGGAAGCTGGATGTGTTGGCAGCGTGTCCTTTATACGTGGAAGAAATCCGTGATCCAAACCAAATCCTCATGGAGAACAGAAAGAAGGATGCAAACAGAAAAAAACATGGGGTAACCTGTGGTAAACTCACTCTCTCGGAGTGTGGGAAGACGGAGGGAACTGGGGGGCTGCTGTGACCTGACCAAAACGGTACAAACCAGCAGTTCCAGACTGGGCTGTAGCCAGCCGGTGTTTTTAGCCCGACTCCCAGCAAGGCAGCCCTTCCCACGCCAGGTTCTGCACCCCTAGCAGAGACCGCCAGCAAATAAAGGCAGGTAATGTGGCCTGACATTATGGAACTACTTCCTTGGTTTACTCACAACGTTTCCTCAAATGTGCTGCTGCTCAACGTTTTAGGCAGAAGGAGAGAAGGCAGAAATAGCTCTTTTTTGGCACATTAGCTCCCCAAAAGGGAGAAGCTTACCCCTAAAGGAGAACGGCTCACCCACGACCCCGTATGCAGTGTGTTGTCCTGAACATAAAGATTTAAGACCGGCACCGCGCTCTGCCCAGCAGGTAACTCCACAGGCAGCGTGTCTGTGTGTCTGGCAAAGCACTCACTTTTTTTTTCTTCAGAAAGTGTGTTGCTGAAGAAAACTCACTGTTACGCTTGTTGCTTCTTAATATTTTTGAGGTGTTAGTTTCCCAATTTCCTTCTTAATATTTCTAATGTGTGAATTTTCTATATAGAGGCAGCATAAGGCTTTTCGGTCATGTAGGCAAACTCAAGTTTTGCCTTCCCACAGATAAGGACAAGAAATGACTTAGACTTTCTTCATCCTCAGGGGCAGCAACCTCCAGTGCAGCAGGAGAGGTAGACTGCGTGCCCAGAACGAGGATGGGTGGCTGGGAACGCTCAACGGGAAGTTTCAGGAGACCGGGAAACATTGCTGTGGATGGGAAGGGACTCTGTCCCTCTCCCCTGGCTAAGACCTTTTCCCATCTCATTGAAGGGACTGAAACCCAAGGTAAAGGTCGAGGGAAACAACCCCCCGCTTCACTGATCAGGCCATCGCCTTGTCCACAAAGTCTAGGTCATCCACCGCGGTAAGAAGTAAAACTGTCGCTGACGTGATCAGCCCCACGATTCCAGCAGTGAGTGTTGGAGAGGGTGCGTGACAGGGTGCTCATGACCCCGTCAAGAGGCCATGCCTTGCCAGGGGTGTGAAACGAGTGTGACACCTCGGCTCACTCCCCGCGGGAGAGGAAGAGAGAGGTTTCACTCTCTTGCTGTGAGAGAAGGGCGTTGTGAACTGCGGGAGGACAGCGGGAGGGTGGAGGGGCCAGGCAGGTCGCGGGGTTGGAGCCAGGCATACAAAGATGGAGGGCGATGACCCATCTGTCGCCATCCTGCTGTCCCGAGCAACTGTGTGCGCGCAGTCAGCTGGCTCTCTGAAAGCTGTCGTGCCCCTCGGGTTTTAACCCGTTGTGAGCCTTTCCACAAGAATAACACGTCTGTTATTACGCGTATGTAATATCGCAGTCATCTAGTACGTAATACCGCAGTCACATAGCAGGAAGAGCTGAGTTTGCAACACTAAATTCTGTGCTAATCCTCGGCCTCCGACAGACAGCGAATTAGAAATAGTCAAGCGTTGTGATTGAAAAGGCGGGAAATCGGGAGACTTCTTTCTGCAAGTAGCTTGGGTAGAGAGAGAGGCCACGTAACACAAAATAACCCTGCAAGCTTTCAAAGTTTTGGACAGCTACAGGCTCCAAGAGAAAACAAAAATTCTCTTTTTTTTTTTTTCCCCCTTCATTTTTGGCGGTAAGCCCATGACTTTTGCTCCACAGTGCCAAGACTCTTCCAGGAAACGAGCGGCTTTGGTGTGCCTTCCCCAACGCTCGCAGCGTCCCTTCCCGCTGCGTCACGAGATGAAGGCACCTTGTCACGTGCAATGGTGCCTTTTCTCTCTTCCTGGCCCACCTGTTGGTGAGTTTATGGTAGTAAAAAATGAGGTGCTTAATCCCATTTGAGAAGTGCTCAACACACCTAATTGAGCAAAGCCAGATAGAGTAATAGTGATAATAAGCTAAAGTCTAATTTGTTACACGCATGTGCAGGCTTGATAAAGACCTATCTACGATTTAACCAAAGGTTAAAAGTGACTTGAAATCACTTCAGATAGCAAGGTGAGGAGAAGTATCATAACCTCAGCTATATTTGATGACCTTGATCACTTTTATGTCTGCCAGTGATTATACATCTTCATCTCCGTGGAGGAATCGGGCTCTTCACTGCAAAATGGCAAAACTTGCACCATCGCAATTTGTTCACTTGCAAGGTTGTTCTGTTTTAGGCAGACATTAATGTCTTTCGTGTAACAGTATCTTGGTTCACTACAGCACATTCTTCTCTTTGAAAATGATCTAGCTTCTACACAAAAATTTTCAGGCTGAAAATTAAAAAGCGTACCAACTGGATATAGTTCATATTTTCTTACGAATGTATAATTACAGGCTCCCTTAAAAGAGGTTTATGAAATGTGAACTGTTCCTTACTAGTAATGTCAAAGTTGTTGCAAAGGCCTATTTCCATTAGTAGCAACATCCTGTTATCTTAATAAGAACACAATGACTCAAATATCTAATAAAAACAGACCATGAAAGCATGAAAGCAATCAATTTGGGAGTCTATTGATATTAATGGACAACAGTGATTTTGCTTTAATTTTATTCTGTAGCAATCTGGATACACCATTCACAAAACCACATTGCATGCAAGTAAGGAAGATGTATTTACTATAGGACAAGTGGATGATGTTATTAGTCAAGCAAAGACAAGGTGAAAAACAAAAATGAAAAGTAAGCATGGGGGAAAATAAATAGCGCTGTAAGCTGATGGAGAGTGCAGTGTCTGTATTGCCCTCGTGTTTCTTTGTCTTAGGTTGTACATTTTTTGAGGCAGGGAGTATCCTTCTGCCCTGTGTTGAGATCTAACTCCAGGACTTCTCAGGCATTAAAGCCAGTTTCATTCCTCCCAGGGGGAGAGGAGGAGTCTTAAGATGAAGAGCCATGGGGCAGAGTCCTGGGGCTCGTACTCACTACACCTCCTGCAGATGCAGGACGGGGGGACCACGCCGGAGGCTTTTCTGCTTCAAGCCCTTTCTGGCTCTCAGCAGGACTTTAGTTGCTCATTATGGTGTTACAGAGATGTGGTAGAGAGAAAATACGCTATAAACCCATGTCTGGTTTGTGTCCAGATCGGCCTCTTGCCATAAGCAACTGCCAAGTCTTTCCATGCCTGCTCTCACGCTGCCCGTGTTTGTCCAGCTCAGCAGAGTCCATCCTGGTTCCTTGTTGCTACAAGGATGCACACAGTAATCAATAACAATGTGGCCTCTGATTTTGAAATGCTTAGAATAGCAATGTTTGAGAAAAAACGTCAGCCAATGTGTAAAAATAAGACCTGGTGCTACAGCTCGGCTTTGTTGACTTTAAAAGTGTTGTTGAATCTTGTATTTGACCTCTCCAAACCTAATAACGATTTACTCTAGCAGATAGACATATGCTGCTCTGTCACACTTTTCCAGACGGGCAGACTTCGACTGGTGTAAGGCGAACTATTTTGGGGGGCCACGCTGTGCCTCGCAGGACGGGGGCAGTGAACGTCTGCGTGACAAACGGCGTGCGCGGGCCCGGTTGTACCAGTGGCACGTGCGAACTTGTGCCAGCTTCGTATATGCATAAGCAACCGGAAGGGATGCGCTTGCAAATACACGTATTTATTCTACTTAACACACAGTGAAAAGCCCCAATGCAAGGGGACATTATGATTACGAAGTTACAACATTAAATAGTTCGTGTCCAACTATAAATCCGCTCTTACGTGACCATACATCTGTACTGCTGTTTCCACAAAGTCCCTGCCAAAATCCCAGCATAAAAAAAGAAATGCCCTGCAAGTTGCTGAAGTTAGTGGGAATTGAAGTAATTTTGCACTATACTAAAGTGAGGGAGGAAAGTGTGTGCCGTGTTCTTCAAAGCTGTATAAAAAGAAAGTGTAAATTTAAGTAAGAGACCATATCATGGTGCAGAGTTAGTATTTGGTCTAAACGAGCTGTAACTCAGTGTTTAAAAAATGCAATTTCCTAAGCTTCTCTGAGGGAAAACAGCAAAACGAGGAACACGCTGCGTTTGCTGTTTCCTAATCAGCGCCCAGACAGCACCAGCGATGGGGAAGTGAAATTGCTTGGGGTAGATGGATCACACATTAAAAATATTATAGAACACGGTTGAAATGTCTGGGCCTGCAGTCATCCACTTAGAGTCCTAGTTGCTGCGTGGTGTACCTGAGTCTATTTTGAGGATTTAGACAGACTCGGTGTGGTGGCACAGGCCCCGTCCTACTGCTTTTTACGGGGCTGCATTTCATCCCAGTTGCATAACTGTCAACAGCTGCAGTCCCTAATAAATGCCGTTCTATGGCAGTTGTTAAACGGACCTTTCTCACTTGCTGCGACGTAACTGCCCTGGAAAAGGTGGAAAGCAAGCAGCGAGTAACCGTGTAATGCTTCAGTCACTGTATATATCTTTTCTACATAGAGGTGAAAATGTTTTTCACTTCAAGGCAGTCTCCATACGCTGACAGGAATTCAGTTTAAACAGGAGATGCCACTGGTAAGAGGCCACAGACGCAAACACAGGCTCGCACCACGTTGTGATCTAGCTTTTTGGAATTTGTGACCTTCAGCTCCAGAAACATGGGCTCGGTAAGATAAGAAGAGCAGCTCTCCTAGCTCACCCGTAGATAGGGAACTGATAAACACTGAGTAGTTTGGCATGCCTTGCTGCGGAGTGCAGGGCTATGCATACATATGATATCGTTACAGCGCAACTTCTTACGCTGGTACTTTTCATAAACCATCATCACCCGCGGCAGACCTCCCACATCAGCAAAGCCCGTCTGTCACGGGAAATCGGCAACATAACTTTGGCAAAACAACACAGTTTAGAACGTCAGCAGCTTTCTAAGAGACCCAGTAAAGCTACTATCCCTTTGATTTACAAGTCATCGCAGTTGTATGGAACACCACCGAGGCGCACGTGTGAGTAAATCCATAACTGTATTCCCGTAATCTTCCAGAGCATTACAGAAGGAGCTTTGCCCTGCATAATCTCTTAGGCTTAAAAGCATTTTCAGTATCCGCAGATATAATGAGCTTAGAAGACTGAAATAATCAATACTCTTTATTTATGTATTTCTCATACACTGAAACAATTAATAAAGATTTGCAAAGCCTTTGTGGGCGTATTGTTACGGACATCAAGACCTGCCACTGCTGATGCAGCACTGCAGCTTGTGGGAGGGGAGGTATATGCCCCTGTAATGATGTTTCCTCGGTGCTGGGGAATAGACCATAGGGTAATCAAAATCGTAAGCGTGCACAATACCAAACGACACTGAAACGATGAAGTGCCGGTACCGTTGCAGCACATCAGTACTAACAGCGGTACCTTTATGCATTGTTCTGCATTGCTTTTTATCGTTTAGAGGTCCTTCCGTAGGGAAGGCAGGCAGTGGTAACCACATAACCTCTCTGCTCATGCAGGGGGAATAGAGCTCTTGCTGCCTTTGCATCCAAATTTCAGGACACCTCCCTGCCTCCCGCTGAACGCCGTGCACCCTGGGGACTGCTGTGGCATAAAGGGCCTGGGAGAGAAGCTGGTGAGAGAAAAGGCCGGTCTGCGGCACAGAGCTGTCTTCTGCGGAGACTGCGGGGAGCCGGAGGTGCTGCGGGGCAGCTTTGTGCCACAGCTGTCACCCTAAGGTGAAGTTTCCCAGGACGGATCCATCAAACCCAGTAAGAACAGGACGCAAAGGCGGACAGTCCCTCACGTGGCCTTTGAATTCCACTCATCCCATGTCATCCTCGTTGTACCATGAGCCTTACCGATACTGTAATAGCTTTTGATTTAGTAACGTGACAGACTCGGATATCTGTCATCACTAATCTTCCCAAACAGTAAGCCAAGTCTAAAGTGCTGCTCAAGATTATCTCATTAGCTATAATCTTTCTCTAAAGCTAACAGTAAGCTGTATCACATGCCCTGTAAGAAGTCATTCTACCATGTTATGGTATAGAGTGCTTATGGACTGAGGCTTATGTTGACTTTGAGTTGCATCAATTCTTCTTTTTCTTTCCAAAAAAAGAGTATCTTTGCTTTGGATGAATGAATTACATATTGGCAGAGTGGATGATAACACTTTCTAGCTCTCTCCATACAAAAACCCAACGCTGTGTCAGACACTGTTTCACCAGCAAAAGGCTTAAAAATGAATGAATGCCCTTGTTACCACGGATTGCACGGACTTTGGTGTGCACGCTGGCCATGCACTCACGCACAGCGCAAACCCCGGTGGGCGGAGGGTTTTGCAAATAAAGGCTCAAATTTGGGGAAAACGCCAGAGGTGAAACATCTTTTTGAGGAATCAGACAGCTCTAGGAAGCTGCAAATCTGTCCTGTGAGCTCTGGAGTGACCAAAACGTGCTGGAAAGGCGGGAACATCCAGGGGTGAATGGAGGATTCAGTTGCACCTTGCCTTAGCTCTAGGTACTCCCTCCGCTTGCAACAGGGAAGGCGCAGGGCTAGGAACGCCTCCTGACCTAGCTTCCAATAAAGGAGCTGCCTCCACTCGCAGGCAAAATTTTACCTTGTATTACACCGATGCAGTGGCAGTGAAGACAATTTGGACTCACTATCTAGACCCACTATTTAGATCGCTGTGGTTCATCGTCATTTGAACTGCAGGTAGCTCGGCGATGCGCCGGTTAGGGACGTGATAAGGCTTCTAGGCATGGGAATAATGTGAACAGCAGTAACACCTGCTTAACTAAAATAGCATTTGGTTCTTGCTGTGCAAATTACCTATATTTCATCTTTTAGCCCCACCATGTTTAGCAATACACCATACATCAAGATCCAAGCTATGTTGGCCAGACATGTCCTTTCCTGATATTTGTACCAGTCTCAACACCAGGCCAATGAGGCCTCAATAACAATCAGAATGACAGCAATAACTAAGAACAATATTCTATAAACGTATTTGGCTTGCTAACAACATGCAGGTTGTCTGTGTATGCAGTGGTTTCCACCTTCCATCTCCCATTGCACAGGTTGATCACATCCCAAATCCGTGCGAGGAGAAGGCTGCGTTGCGTGCTCAGGGCTGCACAGGAGCCACATCAGGCTGGGAGACCACAGCAAGTATGCGTATCCACGAAACGGATGCATTGCTCCCAGCTAAGATGGATTGGCTCTTTTTTTTCTCATTCAAGTCATCGGTTCTTTTATGTGAAAGAAACCAGGATTAGGCTTTTTGGAATTGACTTAAAATAGCAAAAATCCAACCCAATACAAATTTTCCAATGATAATCCCTTCACATCATTAATGAATAAGCACTTCTATACCGTTTTGGAGAACTGCCACCATTAGGAAGTCTGCTTTCTTCAGAAGGAAGACTATTCACTAGGAAAGCAAAGGTCAAAGGCAATTATTTTGTCTAAATGATCATGACTATTTCTTTTGACAAGCGCTATAACAATTTCTGGCATGGTCCCTGAACTGAATGCAAACCTAGCTTGAACAGCCTTATCACTGAATGTTTGGACTGTAATTTTCTAGCCTGAGTTTTTATTTTAGACCAGTATTGGAAATGAAAAAATAATGCTGGCTTGTTCCTTCCCGAAATGTACTAGCCAGTATCCCAGGGCTTCCCAGTTCCTTTCTTCCCCTATTGCTGTCCAGAGAAAGCTTTGGAAGAGCTTCTTTACTGGGAGGGGGAGAGTCTTTTTCAGGCCGTTCTAGCAAAGAAATTCCTGCTTAGTGCAACAATGCAAAGTAATCAGCAAGTGTTCCTGAAGGAAGATCATTTGAGACTATCTCAGACCATCTGTACTAGAGGCCTTACTAGCAGCAATACATTTAGGAATTTCGTTAATGGTATGTATTTAAAACACACAATTGAAGAAGCAGCAATCCCTTCTAAAGCCCTGCCTGACATTTCTCTGCTACTAACATCACCCGCATCTCACTTCAAAAATGGCAATGGTGAGCTTTCTATGAGCTTTTTAGGTACATTCTCCCCGTGTAAATTTACTGAGATACGATGGACTCCCCATTAAACCTGGGGAACAGGAGCAGGTCAGTCTGTCTCCTACCCCCAAGCTAACTTGACGCCCGGCTGCATTTATGCCGAGCAGTCCCAGGCATTGCTGCACCCTTGCACATCCCAGTGAGCCCAAAAGGGGTGGAGGAGATCCCAGAGAAACGGACTGTGCTGAGCCCTTGACTCTTCTGTGCACGACAGCAAGTGATGGCAGTGACAAGCAGTGCCGTTGAAAAGAAAATTTCAGCAGAAAATGCTTTAATAATAAAAACAATAATAGCATTTTGCAGTCAGACAACCTGAGATTCTGCAGAGTGATCATAAAACTGTCAGCTGCAGCTTTGTTTCCCCAAAGTTTTTCCATTTCTCTCACCAGCTGTTTATACATGACTGCTTTGCTGTAAGAAGCCACGGGAGGAAGGTGACGCTCAGTGACCTGTACGTTAGACGAAACCCAGAGCAGTCGCTTGCAACAATGCATCGCGTCAAACATCTCCTTGGGGTACGATAAAGTTTTTGACTCCTATTTCTTGATAAGAGGTGGGAAGAGGCAGTATGGATGCTGCTGTAGGAAAAGTTGCAAAGCAACCAACTACTTTGGCCTTTGCTTCCCGCCCCACTCCTTCTGCTCAGCATCCCCCATCCCTGAGAAGGTGTACCTAACAACAAGAGTAATAATATAAACAACAATAACAACAAAACTCCTTCATACATAACCCTGGGAAATTACATAAAGCAAGCCAAAGCTTCAGAGGACAGAAAAAACCAAGGACAGAATAAAAAGCAGATGGGAATGTGGTTAATGGAGAGGAATATGTTTTTGATATAGGAAGGCAGCCTTGCTAAATTTTGGACCAAACATACCTGCACTTTTGATAGAAAGCAAAGTTAGGGTGCGAATCCTGAGGCAATGTGTTCATTTGAAAACATATTTTGCTTAGATAGTTACCAAAGGCTAAATATGCTGACCACTGATAACCCCTTGCAGTTGCTTCTGCACCTCTAATGTTATTGCTGGTAAGAAATGCTTGTGGTAACGTACTCGATAGTTTTAATTTCCTTTAAGGAAACAACAAATCATGTCATAGGTTTCTGAACTGACACGCACAGGTAACTCAGACTCCTTCCTCCTTGTTGCCCTCACACACATACGGGTCAGGCTCTGTTTAGCTCCCAAGGCAGAACCAATCGTGGTAACAACTTATGAAAACCAGGATGAAATAAGATCCTTAAAGCTGACAGTCCATGGTGTTCGGAATTAATTAAAATACATTTTAATTCATGCAATAGCATGAACTAGACTGCTCTCCCTTCCTCAAAAATACAAAAATAATAGGAGGTAGCTTCCCGTCAGCCAGAGCAAAAGATACTTTATGCTTTTGGACCTCAGTTCCAGGCACCAGCACATTCCAGATTCTACTGTTTTTTGGCCCATGTTACATGGATTCTTTATTGCTTGAGTTAATCTACTGGCTGGATTAAATGCTTGTTTTTAAATCTGAGAGCAAAATGGACAAAGAGAAATCCAAGAAGAAATTGAGCAAAACATGACACGGAGGTGAAATCTTGTTTTCCACATACAGGGCCAAATGTGAAGTCAGTGGAGGAACTTTGAATGTACAGCGGTGGAGCTGAAGGCAGGATTTGGCCCTTGAAGCCATGGATTACTAGGTTTGGAAGAGAACGCCGGTCGCTCCTTTGCAGCTTGGCTCTGACAAAATATGACTTTTGGACATAGTCCCAACAAGACAGGAATTATTTCAAACAATAATCGTTTTGTTTGCATAGCATAGGATTTCACTCAGTTATAAATACATCGTTCAAATTAAATTTCCCTTGAAAAACAAAGATTTAAGGAATGAAGTGGTTAGTTAAACTCAGGGTATTCTCGGTGAAATCTAGAACTTGGGGTGGGGTCTATTGGAAGCCCAAACCACTGCGTAGTTTTTGCCGTGACCACAAGAATAGGATGTTCAATCTCAAGCAGAGTAAGTTGGCCTCATGGTTTCCTTTGCCTTTCCTGTAACAAGACAAAAAAATTCACAGGCAGCAATGGCACAGGGTGGTTGTTTGTTTTGTTTTTTTTTTCTGTCTCTCTCTCTCTCTGTTCAGTGAGGACAGACAAACCATGGCTTTCAAAACACTTCATCTGTGGACCACACGCAGCCTGAGGTTAACGCTATTATTGCTCCTTTGTCAGGCCTTTTTTATCTGCTCTGCCAAACGAATTGCTTGTTTCCTTATTAAAACGGACTCCTTTCCAGTAGCTGTCTCCCTTAACCTCAAAATAATCCCCTTCCCTAGAAAAGAAAAGATCAGCTGTCTACTCTTGTCCCCTTGGTGAAATGGCAGAGACAACATTTCATGAAGGGAAGTTATGGAGCGTTCCCTGAACCTCGTACCGAAAAGGCAAAGCAAACTAAAACTAAACATACTTTTCCTCTCATTTTGGGGCTGAAGAGCAAGTATATGGTACTCAGGTTGAACTCTGGTTACTCCAGTTTCTTTAACTCATTTCAAAGGCAACTGACCCTTCAGAAAGTAAAACTCAATTGAGAATAAGACTTTTTTACAAAATACTAATTTCCTCTTAAATTAATACCTATCTATGAGATACAAGAAACTCTATCTAGAAAGCCTTTCTGCTTTCTGGGGTTTTTCAAGGAATGAGCAGAATGGTTATCTAAAAGAAAGGTTTCTGCCTATGTGTTTGGAGTAGCTATCACTTAACATATGTTTGGTCATCATCAGCATTTCAAAGACTTCACAAGGTTCCCTAAATTATCTACAGGACTATCTTTTCAGTTCACTGCTCTTATACTCATATTGATTCTCCTCATTTTCTTAGGGCTTTGAAAAGAAGTTCTGGATCCAGGGGTCCAATTTTCTCTTTTTATTCTCTGTACAGTAAATTTACTTCAGGTGCAGTCTTTTTTTATCCTTCCCTTTGTCTTCCTCTTTTCTCTCGCCCATTTTGCATTTTTCCTGATTGCATATTAACCCCTCACTTGTTCATCTGCCCCATTACGTATTTGATTTCATCTTCACTCTCTGCTGTTTGCCAGTGCCTAACCTTCTGCCTCCACATCACGTAGCGGTCCTGGCTGTGCCGTCGGCCGAGGGAGCCCTGTTTGCTCTCATGCCACAAGCAGAACGGTGTGGTATGGCTTGGTGTGAAGCCCAGGGCTAACGGACCCCAGGTATCACCCCCTTCTCCGCCCCCAGGTATCACCCCTTTCTCCATCCCTATGCTTAGTAGCTCTGCCCAGAGGGACTGGGCTAATAAATGTACAGTCATGATCTAATCAGATCAAGATCTAATTTCTTCTTTCGTTGACTGGCAGGTGACAGTTAAGTCTTTCCTTGCAGACTCACTCAAGGATGTGGGAAATATTTTGATTTCTTCCATCTGGGATTTGAACTATACGAAAAAGATAATACCCTATTTTTCAGAGGGTATGCCATCTGGAAGCGTGCTGTATTCCCAAGAAAGGCTATTTTTTTCAGGGTTTTTTCCCCCGGAAAGGACAACCAACATGCCAAATTCATTTGGAAACGCTCTGATCAAATCCAAACGAAGTCAATTTCTTTACTTATTCTGGTTAATTATGCTGTGCTTTGAAGCCTGCTCTGTTCCGGGAAGAGGGGAAGCAAGGGCAGCTGTAAAGTGAAGCGAACCCGCTAGCTCCCCAGCCACAGGAAGGGCCACCCACCCTGATCCACCCTCTTCTTACTCCTCTACCGCTTCTTGTGCCATCCGTGTTCCTCGCAGAACGGGAGCGTTTCTTGGCCGCGCTGATTTGGGGGGCAGAGAGAGAGACGCAGCCCCTCGCTCCGTAGGATGGAGATGGGCAATTCAGCACCTCTGCCCTTGCATCGGGGCAAAGACGGCTTCCTAGGCTGACCCACGTGGGAACGGCAGGGGACGTTCACATCTCTGCTTCTCCTCACACACACAGAGGGCCTACGGAGACAGAGAAACGTTTCTTGGCGCACCTTACACTGGGGTCACTCGGCATCTCCTACTAGAAACCCCATGACATTAGCCAAAAAGACAGATGTCTGATGACTTTGTGTAATAGTCAGCATTTGAAACATGTATGATTCAAAGTATACATCATTCCAGGTGAGATCAGTTTTCAAATAGTAAACCTCAGTAAAATGCATATGCAATAAAGCTGTTAGAAACTGGCATCTATGTTTTGCACTGGTATGTGGCAGCATGCTATTTTAAAATCAATTTTCCATAGAAAAAATGAACAGGAAAATGTGGTTTTGTACTGTTAAAGTTTCCCAAGAGTGTGGTCAGATCAGCTGGCTATCACGTTGGGAGGATGAGACTACCTCAAGTAGCATCCAGCAGACAAGTATCTAAAAGAATCGTCCCTTCTCGCCGTTGATCGAGTACTTATTACTGCAGGAAAAGTGACTTACACAGTGGTATCCACAAACTGCTGCTTTTTTTTTTTTTTTCAATGGGACAAAAATAAACCAAAGCAAACTCCCAAGAACAAAATAATCCCTGCGTGTCGCTGGGCGATAAGACTTTCCCCCTGCGAGACAAACACGTGGCAAATTATACTGTGGGAGGCACACAGCAAGGCTGC
>NW_009594246.1:38950-48238 GCF_000690535.1 Cariama cristata | reverse complement strand
GAACCAAACCCCTGGGGAAGGAAAACGTAGTGACATGTGCATCGAAATAGGGACGGTTCTCAGCTTCTGCAAACAAATAATTAATGTCGTAATATGTAATACAAAGTTTCTGTGTGAGGGAAGCTTATATTTTTGGCGTTAGATGTATAGATGTAGAAGAGAAGAGTTGTATGGAATAGTGGGAGTTCCTTCTTTTCAATTAGTAGATACGCAGAGGAGCACCACAAGAATAACAGAAGAACAAAAAAATAAAAAGCCTGTTTTTACCACACCCAACTGGAAATAACAGTATATTTCCGATAAGAACCCAGTCGGTGTTAAAATCCTGTTGGAGATTTGGAGATACTGCAGAGATGTTATTTTGACAGCAGAACCGTTTGCCGTATAGATGAGAAGAGAAAGTAGGGACCTGGAGGCCGGACACCTGTTTCTTGAAGGAGGAAGGAAGGATGGGGGTTGCGAGCCTGCCGTTAGCGCTGCCTGATGCAAACCGCACGCTGCCGAGGACGGGGACGGCTTTGTAGGTGCTGGGTGCTCGGCAGGAGCAAGGCTGGACCCGGCCTTCTGAGCCAGCCACGGCACAGCGGGAAATGGGGTCTTCCCTTTGGAAAAGGGAGCCTGGGCAAGCACCAGGCAGAGAGAACTAAACATGGGGGGGGTGTGTTTGAGTCATTTTTGACTAGAACTTCAGTTATATTACCTACATCAGTAGCCTTTTGGAAGGCCTTTTGGGTCAGGAAAAAGTATTTAACATAATCCAACAAAATAAGTAAAATATACTGAGTATTGCTACATCATTTAAATACAGAGTCCTTCATATTTTTCAGGTCATATTCCCAGACCTCCAATGATAGGCTCAGAGGTCTAAACCGGTATTCTTTTCGGGAGTTCGTGTTTACTGACAATGAGCCTAGCTTCTATATTTCTTGCCTACAGTTGATTTTCAGTTATAAAAGAAGAAATCCTGCAATTATGTGTCGTTGGATTTTGCTTTCTTTCCATTCAGGTATTTAAACAGCTCTAGTGGCAAAACAATTAGAAGCAGAAAGTTGAAGTTTGACCTTCATTGAGAAGTACCTTTGCTCCTGTGGAAACTGATTTTGCTTTGACAGAGTTAAGAGGTTCTGCAAATTGCACTTCGGAACACTGAACAGCTCTTTGTGTACAACTTCAATGTTTTTTGTCCGACTTCTGTTATTAAAGAAATTCATTACAATTATGACATAGCTTTTGTTGGGGCAAGCAACCGGCACAATTGCCCCGACAAGGGCAGGGAGCACTTTCGAGGGGAACTTTCCCCAACAGCTCAGCAGTAAGCTGTGTTCAGTACTGTCCACGGGAAACACCGGCAGGGCACCATCTCCGAGTGTCTCCCCGAGCTCATCACAAGCCTCCACCATCAGCCGCTGACAAGGGGGCAAGTTATGAAATTCAAATGGCACGCTATTCTCTGTGTCAGTCACTGCCACAATGCAACAAGTACTCGAGTCAATAAAATCAGACAGCAAGGAGCCATCGCCAAATGTGGTCAAAACAAAATTCAAACAAGTTATCCCACATAAAAGTAGAAGGCAAGCAAAAAGTCACTATGCATAGCAGATTCAGCTAGCTTGGAATCACGTATGGCCGGCCAAGGAGGACGTTCCAAAGAAACTGGGAAAAAACTGGGAACAGCATGTTCAGCTAGTTTCCCTTACAAAAATTAAGAGTTAAAATAAAAACATGACATCTGAAAATGTCTGACAAAAGGCTTGCTTTTCTCACAGGGCCTTGTGAATGTGAATTACAAGAAGTTAATGTCGTTGAAAGGAAGAAAACTGGGTAATCTGAAACGTGGTGCTGGCCAATATCCTTGTGTGCCTTCTGGTTAGAGAAAAAGATCGCTACTGTTAGCAACACTGCTCGAAAAAGGTAGATGCTGTTTCCAGACCTGAGCAGCCATGGACATATACTTCGATTGTATCAGGCATCTCAATGAAAATAACTATAAAAAGCTTATCATAGCAGGGTGCGAGGGGACAACCAGTAGAGAAGTGAAAGCAATTCATTCGATAAAGGTTATTATCAGAAATCTTTGCGCAGCTCACATTGCAAAGTACTACAGAAAGAGCGTAAAGAAAGTCTGCAGTACACAAAAGGAAAAACAATCCCTTATGAAAAATGTATTAGAATGTGAACATAGAGGACACAATGAATTTCCCGTTATTAGAAAGAAAGGTATTATATTATCACGATGATATTTTATCACCAGACTCATCTCAGGTTGATGTGTAAGCAAGGGTCATGCCATAAAGAGAAGTACATCGGAGTAAGGGCTGTCACATATACATCAAGTCCGTTAAATTAATTTTTATAATTTTAGAAAGATTTTTAAATTTTTTCCCCCTTCAGTAGCCAGCTAATCTAACAAAATTTGCTTAACAATATGTTAGCTTCCATTTATATGGATGGTCTTGTAGGATCTCAGGGTTCAGCTTAGTAGTATTTTGTTTAGCAATCATTCTGCAATCCGGTAACTGCTGGGAATCTCGAAACATATAGATCTGTGCGAGCAAACCAAATATATGTAAGTGTGTATATTCTTAGTGGATAAAAGTTCTTGGCAACCATCAAGTAAAGGGAAATGTACTGGCTCTGAAAACTGATGAGGCTAGCACTTTTTAATTTCTCACTTCTTAGAGATCTTTTCCAAAGGACTAAGTACATCTTTTCCAAGCAGTGGAATGCAGCTTAAAATACAGTGTTGCAACAAGCATCTATCTAGTCTGGGAAAACAGGTTATGTTTTTAGACATACTAGCAAAACGTGGATTAATTAATGCATTTTTAAATGTCATTTAGCATCCTGCATGAATAATGAGAGGAACAAATTTAAAATATTAGGTCTATGAATAGCTAAGATATTTTCAAAAGCCCTGACTGTAAGGGGAGCTGAATTTTACCCTAAAAAACATGAAAACAGGTACTGATGCATTAAAAAATATTTTTCTTTCTGTCTCCAGATAAAGTTGTCATAGCTAGCATTGTTTGATCAGTGCTGAATTATAATTCCTGCAACAATACCGTGACACAAATCTCAAACTGTAGACATTTCTGTATCCAATGGAGTTCTTAATCTGAAAGACAAAACAGATAAGCCAGGATACAACAAAGGATTAATTCGGAAAATTCCAAGATTGTTTGGGTTTCTCCCTCCTCCCTTTCTTCGGCTTGATGGTGGTCTGCAATCCTTTCGACCGGTATCTCCTACTGATGCTAATGCAGTGGTGATTGACTCCTCCCGTACTCACAGGAAATCAACCTCAAAGGGCTTCCATTTTGCACCTTGCAGAACCGGCTTCGTCGCTATGAAAAGATGAGTTTACTGGAAGGCAAAAGCCTAAATTAAACAAAAAACTAATGGTTGCGATTAAGAAATCTTGATATAGCTTTTGCACTGCAGAAGTATAATCAGTACATCAACCACATCTGGAAGGTGCTTCGGTTTATTCAGGAAGAGACACTGGAATGTGAATGCGGGCTAGGCTGGGCCATTATAAACTTGAAGAATGTAGGTCAGGCACATTGCAAATCTGTTATCACACCTTTTTTCCAGAAACAAGATGAGAACATTTGAAAAATAAAAGCCAAACAAATCCTTAGGGTCAATTATTGATGTTACACCATGGTTGAATTTGACTCAAAAATAAAAGATCATTTACTGTAAATGATGGACTTCGATTTATGTAGTTAGGTGTTGATCAGTAATTCACTTCTGATGTCTTTATCAGCAGTTTTTTATTTTCTTTAATCCTCTCCCTTCTGCACTGCATACCACTGAAGAAATTATCTGAAAAAAATCTGTTTTCTCTAAAAGTAACAAAGGTTGGAAGTAGAGAAATGATGGACAATCCTGATTGCTGATACTGTGACACCGTCTAGAAATGGAAGCTTTAGGTAGAAACTCGTAATGGTATTTCCATAGATAATTGCCATTTTTCATGAGTTTGTCTCGGTGATTCCTTGAGCAGGACCCTTTTCTCTGGCCCTTCCCACAGTCAGGTACACTTTCAGCAGATGTGAAATTAAAGTTCGTTCTTTGCCAGAGCACAGATGGTAATTTTCCTCCCAGACCACACCTCTGAAGTTGTTAGGCAGATGGGAATGGACCATTTAGACATCTTTTGATAATTATATTGTATCTTTCTAGCCTATTTTCTGCTCTCAGTGAGTATGCCAAGGAGTTAGAAAGCTAAAGTCTCCTACAGACCTGTGAGACAGAGAGAGACCTCATTGATCTTTCCATTCACAGTTCATGGTGCTGCGTCTCAGGTCTCTCATCCCAACCTCGTCAAGCCTGGATGTTCCCTTCAGTATTGCCTCTCTCAGAGTAGAAGTCCTAAGAATGCCAAGGCTGGTTCTTGTCCAAAATCTAAGAGTGCTGTGAGTGACTACAGCCACTGAGAGATATCAATTCACCAGAACATTTATCTGCAGATTTGTGAGGCCCAAATCACCACAACATTGTGCAGATTCAAGGAACCAGTTTCTCCTAAAGCACCAACCAGTAACACCAAGTCTTCTGAACCAAGAGGTTATATACCTCCAAATTTTTGCAGGCTCCAGAATCACAGGAATTGTACGTGTGCAAGCCTGATCCCTCAGGTTCCCTATCGAAAGCTTAACTTTCCTGTTGTGCAGAAATGGATAACGAGGTGTAATTTAGTTTAGTGAAAATTTTGCGTTCTGAGAGCTTTTGTCCTGTATTTTTCCTTTTCCCCAGATGGTAAACGTTGCAGTAATAATTATAGCAGTAGAGTGGATATTACTTTTGTCTGCAAAGTGTTTTAAGTACTGAAAAATATACCTGAGACGTTAGGAAGTAAAAGAGGGTGTAGTCTATTTTAAAAGGCAGTTATCCAGTTCCAGGTGGTTGGAGGGCAAGATCAGAGCATTCACTCATGACGTGGGTGGTCCGGACTGAGAGCTGAACTCTGTGCAAGGGAGTGGACTGCACAGTGGGAGAAAGTAAGGTTGAATTTATTACTTTCTTACTTTATGCTGTTAAGTAGAAGTTACTCATGGAATATCTGTAAAGGCAAAGTTGTTTGGTAGAGCTGGCAATACTTAGTTTTAATTTACTAAAGGTATTTAAGAAGACCTTGGGAGAAAAAAAAAAAAGGAAACTAATTTGCAAATTAAAAGTGGCTGTAGGGTAAATGCTCAGCTCTAAAACAATTCTGAATTTTTGAAAATCTGGATCCAAATCTCTTGGGCCATGGCAAGCTCTTTTTTTTTTTTTAAAAAAAAAATCTTTATTTTATATCCCCAGGGTTTTCCCTGTGCTCATTTCATTTATAGACCATAAGGGTCTTTCTGGTTTTTTTTTTTTTGTTTTGTTTTTTGTTTTTTGGTTTTTTTTAGGAGCTGCAGCGTAGGTGTCTTCCTCTGGTGACAGCATAACAGGACTCCCACCATAAAAGGGGTTTTGGAAGTGCTACAGTGGTGTAAATTAGCAAAATCAATTTTCTGGCCAATAGGTATGGATTCCAACCCATTAGTCATACTCAAAATACTCCATAATCCTATAACCAGTTTTGCAAGCAAAGCTTTTTCAACCACATTTTAATCTGGTAGGTATTTGTCAAAATGAGGAAATGCCTTTTTTTGGTTTCAATTAAAAAAAAAATTGTACTTCTGCACTCCATGGAACATTTACATCTGAGTTTGTGATGCACTGAAGATGGGAGCAGGTGCACGACTTCTGCAGCACTGCTGGGAAACACTGGACCAAAGCCTCTGTCAAGATCACTGAAAAAAGACCTATTATTAGTGGCACCAGTCCCATGTATGACAGCACAGAGTTTGGCCCATTATACTTTCAAGGTCATGAAAGGAAGGTTACTAAAGACAGCAAATAGAGAAAATGGAGCAAAATTACTCCGGAGCAGCCTGAATCACTAGAGCAAGTGAATAAGGAAGCAACTTTACCATCCATTATGCATGATATATACGCTTTCAGAGTCAGCTATAATTGGTCTAAAAGGTTTAACCTATTTGAGGCGAATTTAAGGTTGGAATTTTGTTTAGAAAAATAGAAATTAATGTGTCCTAAATTCCTGGAAAAGCAGTATGTTCAAATGTGTTCTATTTAGCTCTTATTATGAGCAAAACTGTAGAGGGACCAGAGAGGATGTGGAGTCTTCATCCCTGGAGATACCAAAACCCACAGGCATGGACCTGGGCAACCTGCCCCGGTTCACCCTGCTTTGAGCAGGGGGTTGGAGAAGACCACCTCCAGAGGTGACTGCCAGCCTCAGCAGTCCTGCGATCCTGGAACTGTATCCCATCCTGTTTTAAAGGATATCTGGAGAACATTGCTTCCTGGGACTCCTTGAGTGGCTCAGAACGGCACCCAGCCAGGAGCTGAATTCTGTTGGCCTTTTGTTGGGGGTTAACCCCAGCAGGCAGCTCAGCCCTCCCCGGGCAGGACATGGGGGAGAAGGGGAAGGGCAAAAGTGAGAGAACTCGTGGTTTGAGATAAAGACAGTTTAATAGGTAAAGCAAAAGCCGTGCGTGCAAGCGAAGCAAAAGAAGGAATTCATTCACCACTTCCCGCCGGCAGGCAGGTGTTCAGCCATTGCCGCAAAAGCAGGGCTCCATCACACCTAACAGTTACTTGGGAAGACAAACACCTTATCCCCAAAGTCTCCCCTTTCTCCTCCTTTCCCCCAGGTCTTTTTGCTGCGCACAATGTCCCGTGCCCCAGCTGGGTCCCCTCCTCGTGTCCCCCCCCAGTCTACCCACTGGTGGGGCAGCATGAGAAACAGAAAGCCTCAACGCTGTGCCAGCACTGCTCAGCAACAGCTAAAACATGGGTATGTTACCAACACTGTTTAGGTCACAAATCCAAAATACAGCGCCATACAAGCTACCACAAAGAAAATTAACTCTATCCCAGCCAAAACCAGTATACTGGTTCTTTTTATTACCATAGTGCTTATTTTCCTCAACTATCTCTTATGGTCACTTTACAGTCAGTCAGCAAAACCAGTATTTTACAGTTACTCCAGCATTTTCACTTTGTTTAAACAACATCTTGAACAAGCTAGTTCTGTAATTTTTTTTAAAAAATAATGTTTTTCAGTGCATCGGATGTATTCAGCAACTCTGCAGTTGTTAAAGTCCTTGCCAAAAGAAACCCCGTAGCCGACTGGCGTCACACATAACGGCTCCAGAAAGAGGAGCTCTTAGCTACTGGCTCATTTCCAGTCTCCTTTGCATCCCTATAAATCAGGAGTCAGTTATTTCCGATTCAAAGGGTGTAAGCGGGAACTCAAACTGGGTTTAGGCTTCCCTACTTCGCACGGGTATCAGACTGCTGTGCCGCAAGCAGCCACGAGCTACCAGATGTCCCAAAGCCGCATCGCCTGCAGCCTTCTAAAGCCGTTGTAGCTTACAAACTCACAGCCATCACCCGGAGGGAAGAGATCTGTGCATGTTTCTTACTCGTTGTGCTAACTAGAAGTATTGATTAAAGACAGAAAGGAAAATTAGAAGGCACTCAATGGAGAACAGAGCAAAGGCAATTGGGACAGACTTGACAATGAACTGAAGGGGAAAACCAAACATTAACACGAGACTATTAGCTATCGCACGTAGCAGTGGAAGGGTGTTGGATGGCTGAAGGCAACCAGAACACTGCAAAGAAAGAAATCTAGTGATTACCAGCCTCCTCCTGTGGTTTATTGCCTGGTGTATAATGTCCTGAATACATTAAATATTAGACGCTCATTCATCACAAATGTGCCTTAATGGAACCAAAGGTCAGAGGCAAAATTAATGCTGGGGAGAAGGAATGGCCCAAGTGTGTGTGGAAGCAGGGAGACAGTTATTTCTATTTTAGCTGAAGTTAAAAGATGGCTGTGTATTTGTGTATGCAAAGCTTTTCACTAATAGCTCCTGAAAGGCCACAAAAGCAAGCAGAGTACAGAATTGCTGGGCTTATGAGCATACAGATGACAGTTACTATAAAGCTCAATTAAAAAAATCCTAGATATACTACATGAACACCAACAGATGATTTTAAACTAACAAAAACCAAAAAATAAAGATGCTAAAAGGCACAATCCATCCCTGTTGTGAGATTGCTGTAATACTTGCCCACAAAAAGGGGACTTAAGCACGCAATAGGAGATTTGTCCCAAGCTATTTCATTTTCTTCGCCAATTTAATTCAGATTTTTAATGTACCTTTCTGACAACCGTGAGAAAATTGCAGGTAGAAGAGTTAGCAAGATACTCTCTTGCAATCGGGACTTTATGAGATGTCAGAGAAATAAACGTGGCATAGACTTCAGGGGTCTCTGGTTGAGCCACCAAAGAAACTAAGCAAATACTATGGGAACCACTAAGTCCCATTAGAAGCTGTATGCACATTTCTAACTTGCTCCGCACACAAAAGCCGCTCAGAAAAAAATTCCGTATTTATGAAATCTGAATTCACTTCAGAATATTTTAATAACAATAATAGCTTGATTAAGATCTAAGTGAAAATATGAAGCTGTAAAATGAGTTATTTTAATAGTACATAATTCTCCCTTTTGAAGCTTTGCCTAGAAAGGAGTTAATCCTCATGGGCTAAAGAACACAATACACATAGGCAAGGCCTTTTGAATGGTTATTCATTTCTGTAATGTTAATGACATACAAGCAATTGTGCAGGCCCCACCCACACAATTAACATGGCAAAATCAAGCTCTCAAACCCAGGTATTGCCAAAACTTAGATTGCCTATACAATTGCTGTTTAGACCCCTTCCACGCAAGCTTTGTGATAACATCATTACTTTTATGGGTAAAAACTTTTTTTTTTTAACATCGGAGTCTGCCTTTAAGTACAGAATTGACCGTTCAAAGAGCTTGATAGCTGTAAGATATTTATTCTTCACAATTCAGCTAGTGACCTACTTACTACCCACAATCTGAAGCCTACACAGAATCTTTAATTCCTGCATGCGGAGGGAAGCTGCAGGAAAGATAACGATGAGATCATGCCACTGAAGAAGACACCATAATGCACACAACACAAGAGGACTAAATTAGGGACACTCACAACCACCTCAAGAGTTGCCTTTTCAAGCATTTCAGCACTTCCTAAATATATTTCATCTAATGATCTGATTTCTGAATCTTATTTCCTAGAGGGTTTTTATGCCTGAAGACCCAGCAATAAGGCACCATCAAGAACAGGACCGAATTTTGATATGGACTACTGCCATATAATTGAACAAGTACAATCAGTAACAGAAG
>NW_009594246.1:34870-38919 GCF_000690535.1 Cariama cristata | reverse complement strand
GGGGTTATTCTTGCCCTAACATATATCCTGTGTGAAAGTGATGAAGTAGAAGACATTGCCAAGGATATCCAGCCTGAATCTCTCTACCCACGTCACTCGAGAAGATGTGTGTTCCCACAGCTCTGAGCTGACTAAATGCTGTTGTTTAGGTCTGGCCTGGGAGCACAACTTCCCAAAAGGTTAAGCTCAACAAAAGTTTCACAGCCACTGAAATGAAGGATTTGCTCTCCACTCCATCCCCATCGCTTCTCCTCCATCCTCCTGCTTCCACAACATTACTTCTTCCCTTGCACTGGCTGTCCCACTTGCTGGATCTTCCCTTGAACCGGATCAGCTTGTTCATTGTTGGAGTTCTTGTTGTGGCAGTAGTTTTCTGCCAAATTAGTGAATTTGGACAGACCATGAAGGTGCCAGTATTGGCACAAAGTGAACTGGTGGAGTATGGCCAGGAGTGGAAAGAAAGGGAAAGGGAGCAGAAGATCTTCCTCAGCCATGAGCTGTTCTGTCAGGTCATCCTCGCTGGTTAACCTGGAGCCTCTCATTCTGTCACCACAGGTGCGAGAAGCAGAGTTTTAAGTTGAGCTTAAACCAGTGCATGCCTCTGCTGCGCCTGAGCAGAACAGCACGAGGGGCAGACGAGACGCTTCTCTGGCTCCAAGGTGCTTGCTCTGCTCCAGTTTCAGCGGGTTCCCACACTCAAAGGAAGAACTACAGCTTTCCCAGATACAGAAAGAAACATTTTTACAGCGGGAAACATTTGGCAATCCAAACACAGGGTTGCTCCTTGCTAGTCCTAGAACGTCTTGCCCACACAGCAGCGTTTTGTTCAGCCCCCTCAAGCACAACGCTGAGCTCTGCGAATCCTTAAGATGCTGTGTTTCCACAAGGTCTGTGGCACTTAGCTAAACTGATGACGCTGTATTGATGTCAGAAACTCAGTCAACGCTGCCTGTGACATCAATGTATGACATCGCTTCAGGAAGTAATGGCTTCTGAAATAACAAGTTGTAGCTCAGATTTTCCAGGAGATACCTATGTCCCCAACTGAGCGTAAAAAGGATGAACATGTCTTTCATTTCTATCACGCACGTGCCTAAACTTCCAGTCTCTGATGGGTACCCCACGATTAGATCAGGGCCTGGTGTAAAGCTGTGTTGGACTCCATTTTGGCTGTCCCCCTGATGAAAAACAGGGCACAAAATATTTTACCTCCCTTCACCTTCTGTGCCTGCCCGCTTCAGAAAGGGGTGCTGCAAAGTGCTGTTCATTCATATCTGTGATGGGAGTTCATACTTCTAGGTATTTACATCTTTGGCTTTCAGGCAACAACTTGTGCGAGACATGGTATTATCTCATCACTGGTGTCACATAAGCTCATAGTTATATGGATTTATTTCTTGGCCATCTCAGAAGGAAATGATCTAATTACAGACTAATATAGTAGGATCATTATTATGTTAGCTGCCCAAGCCTTCTCATTGTAAGACTCCTTTTCGCATTATCTGTAATTTTGCAGTTTTAACTCTTCGACCCGATTTCTTTCATCCCATGAGGCTTCTTCAGTCTTTAAGTAAATTTTTCTGCCAAAACCCATACTAATTTCCAAGAATGCAGCCGAAAAGAGATGCTATTTTCCTGATGCTAAATCTTCCATATGAAAACTCTAGCCAACATACAGCTTTGAGGAGGGACTAGAAATTTGGGGTGTAGGGGGAGTTAAGGGATTGTCCTTTGAAACAAATGAAATTTAGTCACATAGCAAATGGCTGGAAAAACTGCAGTTTGTACACATTCATTAGAGACTTGCCAGAACTTTGTAATGTAACTCTTCCGAGATGTTGTCTGCAATGATCATGCTAAACTTCATAAGGCTCTTCTGTTGCAGGAAGGTTTATAACCTAATACCACTAATAATTGCTCCTTCAGATCAAGTTGCAGGTCTGTGCAGCAGGTTTAAAGTTTCTAGCCTGTCAATAAGTCCTGTTATTATCAGTACAATTACAGCTGAATTTTCCTTGTTTGCATCTTTCATAAGCTTAAGAAATTTGGCATAAAAATTCTCCTTTAAAAAAACCCCAAACAACAGTATAAAACCCATGCAAAGTGAGTATTATTATCCCCATTACACAGATTTGCATCTGAGATATGTGAAGTTTCAAGCCAAATGTATCCATTGGTTTTTGGGTATCCAGCCAAGAAGCAAAATTTGATTTTAAGTTTTCTGAGCACATGGCTTGACACAGCTGTAGTTGTGTGTTCTCAGACTCCTGCAAATCTGTTTCAGGTCTCAGAGTCAGCCACTCGAAGAACAGGGAATGTACAAGATAAAGACTAGCGTGAAAAACATGGGGAAAAAAAGTGATGTCACACAGCCCATATATCTGAACTTGCCTTACATGGGGGAGGACAGCTAAGATGGGAAAGGGACTTCCTGACTGAGGACTGACTTAGAGTAATATCCTTTTAACACACTTCACAGAAATACTAAGATTAAACTTTATGTGATGTAAACAGGCATATTCATTTCCCCAAAAATATTTGGCCAGACCTATTTCAGTATCAGCTTAGTCTTTCCATGGGTTTTCACTCATTTGTTTATATGAACAAAACTAGTATGAAATTGTTAGCATATTTTATCCTGAAAAAGTATAACCACTGTTTGCACAATATTACGGCAAGTATTTGTATAGCAAAGATGTTACATACACACAAAGGTAATAATTTTGTTATAAGATTAAACCTTTCACTGTGATGTATTACACAACAACTAATACCTTTTATTTCAGGAAAACTGAAGTCTAGCTACAGAAATCACTATTACACTGTGAACTCAGGCACTGGAAAAACTTGATGACAACTAGATGTAGTGTTAGTCACACAGTATTAAAAAATAAGCGGAGGAAATAAAATACAGTATTTTCTTTCAAACTGTTGAGCCATTCTAACAAACACACCGAACCACTTGTAATTAAGATAAACACAACATCCTCTTAGCACTGCTGTGCTCACAGTTCTTTCAAAGAGCACATATGGTGTGCACTTTATCAAGTGTGCTTCGACCCTTTTCTCCTAATGCGTTGTACTTGGGAAGCAAAACAAGACTAAGTTAAATACACTCTGGCTGCCTTAACTCAGAATTTCTTTGTATTTATGGATTTATATTAAATCCCTAAGGTTATTTTAAAATTGGTTTTGGTGTTATTTTATCATTAATCTTATTATCATCCAAAAAAACTGGCTGCAAATGATTGCTTTGAGGATTGGCAAACGCATTTATACAGCTTGAAACAATTTATTGAAAACATGTTGCTTACATAAGAGAACATGCTGTCTTTAAATGCTGTTGGTAAGAAATGTTCATTTCTTGAATTTCCATTCTATTTATGGACTCTGAAGATAGGAGAAATACAATTTAAAGAGCACCTACAGGTTGTGTACCTTTTTATGATCACCTTATTTTAACTTCAAGAGAAGAGATCTTCATTGTCTAGCTGTGACTTTGCAATGGGCTCCTCAGCAGTGGCATACAAGCCAAGGTAACGTGCCTTTTCAAAATATTTCATCTTTTCTCCAAAGAAGAAACCTGTAACCAGTCGTGTTGTAAACTAGTGAACATTGGTTTAATAATGAAAAGGATTTTTGTTGCAGTTCAACAGAACACTCATTTTTAGTCAAATGTATTTCTGTGGGCATAGTAGGTACAATAAAGAAAGATTTACAGTAATGCATCTCTGCGTTTTTCCCCCCATATATTTGCCACCTCTATAATACTTCAGTCATTTGTGCATTTATGTAACTGCCTAAGATGAAATATAATTATCTTTGCTATTTTATAGCTGGTGAAAATGAGGTACAGAGTTACACAGAGCATACCTAGAAGAGCAAAAGTATGAACCCCTCCAAAACATTCCAGTTCGAATAAGACAAAATGTCCTCTTTCACACGTGCGATGGAAGCTCCGGGGCCCCGATCTAGCCCCTGACAAGTACTGGCACGTAAGCTCCCCGCCTGCCCCCGGCCCCAGCACCCCGGCTGTCCCTCTCCCCTCT
>NW_009594246.1:5593-34859 GCF_000690535.1 Cariama cristata | reverse complement strand
CCTCTCCGGGGTACACAGTGGGTGCCCGGCCAGGGGCACCGGTGGGGACAGTCAAGGGCTTTCCCCAGTCACCAGCTAAGGCAGCAAAACCAACTGTTCTGTTTGATCTAGAGTTTTAAAAAAAATAAATCCTCACTTTCCAGGAAACAGCTTATTTCAGATGTCATTTTTAACTGATAGCTGATTCTTAATAATTTATATTGCCCTTTATGAAGGTTTTAAGACACTTACGTGATTCTCTTCTGCAGTTGTACAACCTGTTACTTCTGCTGTCTACATAAGCAAATACCGAGGTTTCTCCCTCTCTCTCTCTGCTTTCCTGGTCTTCCACTGATCAAGTACCTTGTCATCTGCTTTTCCTAAGAACAGAGAAGCCCAGAGCTTTTCATCACGAATGGTTTCCTATGTTTTCATTAACTTAGGAAGGCCAAGAGAGGAACAAAAGGAAACTCTGGAGTTGGCAATGTGCGCAAGTACCGTAAAATCCCAAAGCTTTTAAAAAAAGTTCAGACCTCACAGCATCTTTTGTCCTCAGAGGGACAAAGGAAATCTATTGACATTCAATGGCAAAATTTTGCTACAACACTTCCAGGTCAAGATTTTAAAAGACATAATCTTAATTTCTGTAAATCCATCTGCCTGGTTAGATGGGAACTTCTGCCCGCGTATCTGTCTGCACTTCAATTTCATACAGGAACAAAGGTAAATCCATTCTCTAGACCGAAGAGAAGCAGAAGGAGCTCGCTGGCTCAGGAACTCAGCTAGAATCCCACATTTCTAGCTTGCTTCCCCACGCAGTCACTTGTTTCAAGTTCACAAAGGCTGAACCTAAAAGCCCAGCAGTCCAACTTGACTCTCCTATATTAATTTTTTTTCTATCCAATTTTGAATGAGGAGTGACATATGTACTTAGGTATTCAGAATAGCTTCCTTTTAATTTTAAATAGAGCTGTCTTAAAAAACTGAACTTTGGAAACATGCTAGATAGAAAGAATCCCCCAACCACAAGTATGCATAACTTACAATCACATCCAAACTTCAAAGATCCTGCCTTTACACCCACACCAGGGTCTTTTTGTATTGCAATTCTTTTCTAAATAACTAATTAACTGCCTGCTAAGTGTTAAACACGCAATTTACACTTTCCCTTTTACTCTTCACAGGGCAGTTGACATAACCCTGAGAGCACAACCACCAGCTTAACCAACAGCAACACAATTTTGGTCAGGCCCCTCCATCCCAGTTTCCCAGGGATATGAGGTGTGTACAAGGACTTCTCTCCTGTGAAGGCTAGTTGAGTAACTTCCACCATGTTTTACATAAGGTCTAATTCAGCATCTCCTGCCAAGTAACTATTTCTTTCTTAGATTGATCACAGTTTAGCAATGTTTGTCAGTGCTCTGACTCCAGAAAGCTGAGATTTTTGTAGAGAAACTGCACAAGCACTGGCAAAAATTCTGCAGCTCAACTTGCACGCTGGCTCATGTGTCACTTCGGGTTTCCCGGTAAGACACAAGCGCCTGTATGTTTGTTTGCCCGAGTGCCTTAAAATAAAAGTCAGCTTTTTGGAGTTGTATTTGTGCTCTGCTGGAGCCTCCTTTCTTCCCATCCCAAGCAGCACGACTCTTTCCAGAGCTGCTGCCAAGGGAGGGGGCCACACCGTCCCAGCCACCTCCTGTCACCGCACTCCAAAATGATGCCAAATTAAATGTTACGGGTGCCACAGATTAGCATACAGATTGATCCAGACAGGTAAGAGGTTTCTAAATGACAACACTGGGTTTGTATTTCTGGCATTTCCCCCCCTGCCCCAGTCTCTTCTATTCAACTTAATTGATCCAGACAGGTAAGAGGTTTCTAAATGACAACACTGGGTTTGTATTTCTGGCATTTCCCCCCCGCCCCAGTCTCTTCAACTTACGAAAAAAGAATCCAAAAAGCTATTAGGGAAACCTAAGAAAACCTTCAGCCATTTGTTATCAAGTTACTCACCTAAATACATTAAGAGACAGATTATGATAACAAGATCACCAAAAAGTGAAGGTTTACTGGCACTCTCAGTAGATCATGCTTATCTTGAGATACTCCAAGTGCATTTTCTTGTAAATTGAGTAACTTTTAAAGATCGGTAGTCAGGTTTTCACAAGCCATAAGATGTTACATTAGGATCAACAGCCTGCTTTTTATTTAGACACGATTAACTTTGCAGCATATTTTTGTTTGGCAATAGATAAACCAGTCACACAAAACCAACTGATCCCAGTTACTACCAGGTAAATAGAGTTTACTTTCTAATCACCTCATTAGGTTAGCACTGTTCACTGACCTACAGCTACATTGATACAGGCACTAAAAATAGTTCACCTAGATTCTTCTTTAAGGTCAAGCCTGGAAACTTATGGTAGCTGAGCTTTAGATCTTGACGGAAAGCCACTGGCCTGTCCCTCCTTCCATCGGCTGTGGAGGAAGCCTGGGGAACGTGACCTCTTCTGTCAGTGGTCTAAATTCAGCCAAGTGAGTACTTTTATTCTTTTCACATTTCAAATTTCTGTTTTACGGTTCCAGTAACTTCATACTCCTGTATGAAGCCTATCTGTTGGTGTAAACACTCAAAATGAAAAGAAACAGAGCCAATTATGTCCCGTTGACCAAAGGTTATTTTTATCTGCATTAAGCACTCCCTCAAGTTATTTTCTAAAGTGTTTTAACATAGGCATATTTTTAAGTTTTATAAACTTACCTTATTTTCTTAAGACATTGTGGTTTTATTGTTTATTTTCAACTCTTGACTTCCATATGTATATCCAGGGGTGTACAATTATCATGGGCAACTTTCCCAAAGTGTAATGCAAGGTGATTTGGGATTCTGCTCCAGGAGCTTCATCCATGTTCCTAACTATCTTCCCTCTCAACAATTAACGCCTTCCTTCCCCTATCTGATCTGTGCCAAGTCCTCTTTCTCCTTTCCCTGCGAGCCCCTGTTAACTCAATCCCCACACTGAGCTTGCAATACAAGGATCCATCGCTGTTAGCTTTCCTCCTCTCATGGTTACAGTTGTATCGCTTAAATTTTATACTTTGTGTGCATTTTATGCATCACACTGAGATGTCTGATTTCACCTTCTCCCACAATAGTCCAAGAAAAGGAAATGACAAGTCCAGAAAGATACCATACTCAGCACACAATTTTTAAAAAAGCTGTTAGAAGCTCGGATTGGGCAAGAGTACACACACAGAATAAAAGCTCTACTATGCCGAAGGGTGTACCAGGCCTCCTGGTAGGTCCTAGGAAGGGACTGAGCACCAAAACAAAATGGCTAGGCTCTCCTGGGCTGAACGCAGTAAGGCATTTCAATCCAATCATGAGCAAACAAGCCAAGCATTTCTACTACCTAGGCAGGCAGACTGAAGCATCCAAGCAAAGGAAAGACCTTAAATAGATTGAAGTGCTCAAGTATTTTTGCTGAATAACAAGTACTGCCTGGAGGACACTGGCCTTACTAGCAGCTCTGCCTTGGTTTTGGTTACCATATAAAGAATCCCCCAGGGCTCAGTATGGTTTCAGGAACTCGCATGCTATACAAATGTGCAGTCTCCTTCCCTGAAGCCACGTCACCAGGCACTAGAGATGAGCAGCCCAAAAATAATATTTTGGAAAGAGCACTGCCAACCCACCCTTCATGTGAACAGTTCTCCCTGGCTCGCCTTGAGGTATTGAAAGTTACAATACAAAAGCCCTCCAAGGCAAATCTTTCCCTCCCGGTACTGTTAGCTTGTATTTTTACTAATTTGAGTCTGCTGTGACAACTTCTATCACTTACCAGGCCAAGTTCTGGTTTCGACTAGTGCATTTAGCCATCTTATTCCCAGGCTATAACTTTTTCTAAATCTGCAGTTTTCTTCTTGCGCCTAGTCAGAACAAGCTATCTTATTTCTTCTACTCACTGTTCTCCCCCCAAAATGTTATCCATTTGGCAAAAAAATATTTCCTTTCCCCACGTCAATCATTTCTAACTGAATGCTTCCTCTTTTGTTTGTTTTTTTCCATAAGGCACAGTCCAGAGAAGAAATGCTGCTTCCTGTTTGGAAAAAAAACCCAACCTAACAAAACATAACTCAAAGCCACTGTTTGTCCTCCTGCTAGCCACCAGACCATGAAGCCATTTTCCATTCATCTGCTGACAATCATGAAATACGCTTCCTTGTGCGTTTGGTAGCAGGCAGCACTTGTGCTCCTACTCCAGAGGCAAATCCTGCACTAGGTGTGGGGACCCTCCTGCAGCAGCTACTCCACACTCATGGAAGCAAGCTGGGAGGCTGAGGGCACTAGTTGAAGCCATACAGTAGTTTTCGCAGAGGAAGAGTAAAGCCATCATCATCTCTATGCTTTGAACAGAGCATGCCCTGAGAAACACATTGAATGTTAGACTTGGTTGGGTAGGTGAAAGTACCTCAGATTAGAGCTGAAGGTTGCAGCTCCAGGCAGATGTACTGGAACCGGTATGTGGAGGAAGGAGCATGTGTTGCCCCTGAGTAGGGGAGCTAAAATAACCCTCAGCTCCAGTGGTGGTAGGTGGGAACAGGACTGTTGAACTCACAGCGCTGGGAAAAATGTAACTACTGGGACACCAAGTGCAAAGCAAGACAATAGAGTAATGTTAGAGACACAAGTTGTCATCTTTAAACTGCAGCATTCCCTTACTCAGGAAACATCCAGAAAAACCTTAATCCACCACCATTCGGAACAGTAAGACCCAAGCAATGGTGGGTGCCAAGCTTTCCCAGAGCACCTCAGACTGCCCACATGCAGCCTTCTAATGCTATATAAGCCTCAAACACATGTCCTTTCAAACTACTACTACTGGCTGTATCAGTCTGGTATATCCTTAATCTTTAAAAAAAAAAACTAACCAAAATACAGTAAGAGGAGGAGGGAGAAAGAGCTTTATTACCTGTGAACACAGATCAAACCAATTTTCTATGCCTACAGGGGTTTAAGAAAAACTACAACAAACTATAACTTTCAATGAGATGTAATTGATGAATGATTTATGGGCTATTTGCGTAGAAGTACTAAGCATAGTAATGTCTCATCTTGATAAATCAGCTCAAATTCCACTAGTGCTATTAATAAATCAAGAGCAGGTCAGCTCCATTCTTAATGTTATTATTACAGCGCCTTCTGTCTGCTAATGCAAGTTTTAACATCTTCTGCACACATTAGTACGAGACAAAAGATACATGTATCTCCTTAGTGAATTAATTAGATAGCAGGATTTTGCATCCTTCATTTAACAGGCAGAACATCTCCCCACTCTCTTCCTCTCACTCCTCTAGCTTTCTGAAGGGGATGTCTATAATACACAGAAGGACAAGTATGTAACAGTATGATAAAACTGAGCCATATGAACATGCCAGCCCTTCTATAAAGGGAAGGCTTCCCTCTCCCCTTCCACAATACCCTCTTCTCAACCCCTTCCCTCCCCAGCTGTGGGGGTCACCCCCTCCCCTGTGCTGACACCAGTACTTGTCCAATTGCAAAGTTGGTTGATGCCATTTACTATCCCAGCAGAACTTAAAAAACCCCAACAAAAAACCCAGCACCCCACACCACACGGTTTTGAAAGCAAGCCAGAATATCTGTGGGAACATTCAGCAGAACAGAAAGGCATTTAAGTGCTTTAAATTGATTTAAATGCAGGCACAAACACTGAAGCCAGCTCAAGGTAAGAGGAGAAGATAGGCTCTTTCTCCCTTCTGATAGCTGCCAGTTGCTTATTTGGCTCATCCACTGATGAAACTTTAACTTAAGACTGTAGGACACGTTTGTGGGCTTAAGAATCATTAAAATTATCCATTAGTCTGACTTCTAATTTGAGTTAGTCTAATTAGTTCCTACACACAAGTAATTCTCCACATGTCTTAACTGTGCTGGTCAATGCTCATCTGCAGAAAGGGGTGGGCATTGTATTACTTTTACTATCTATTATACATCTCAAAAACATTAAACTTCTACATGTAATATGAAGCATCTTTAAGATGACACAAGAATTATTTTTTTCGTAATGTGTTGATGAGCTTACATCTTCTGAAACCGAAACGGGTTCTGGTCAGCATGCAAGCCCCAGTCCTTACAGCTTACTTCTAAGAATAAGTGACAGAGAGAGACAGAACAGATAAAAGACTAAGGAGAAATAGCTTCTACAGGCTCTTAGAGATCGCTTGGAAGAGAAAGGGACAGAGGAACATACCGAAAAATACACTGTGGAATTTAGAAGTCTTCAGACAAGTACTGGCATGCTAGTCTGAGTAGCTTTTTCTGTTTAAAAAGACAGTTTCAGAAAAAACCCCAAACAATTTCTACAAGGCTATGAACTACTATTTAGTACTAATTTTGTCAACAAGATTTTATGCACAGAAAGTTAAGATCTAATAACTATGCATAAAGCCGTATTGGGCAGACACTGCTGTACACATGGTCCCTGCTCTGCAGAGTTCACAAAGAGCTCACGAGGCACTACCCCCAAAATCAAATTACTTTCTGCATAAACTGCATATTTCAGCCCCAAATTTAAAAGTGTTTATTAAAACTGAACATTCACCAACTTCCTATCTCAGCATTAATCAAATATTAAGTAGACTCAGGAATGAGATGATACAGTATGAAGCTTTATTCCCACATGTTTCATCTTCCTAGAGAATTCACAAATGGTTGAGGCATGACCAAGACTTGCAGGTGTTTATAGGCTTAGGTTCTCACTTGGCAGTCACCGCCACAGCCTCCGAGCACCTTGCAAGAGCTAAAAAACAACACCATCAATCACCTCTCCTTCCTTCTAGTAGGTAGGCGTGAATTACCTGAATTGGACAACTGGGCTGGAGGGGAGGGAAACAGGAGCAGGGCAACCGAGGCAAGCTCACTGGAGGAGTTGAACGCTTCATGCCAAACGTGCAGAGCCCATGGTCGTTCTTGTACCTCTTTTGACACACAGCTCCAAAGCCAAGGTCCAACTCGCACAAATTCTGGCTCCTATAGGCAAATCCTCTACATTTCTGCAGCCACAGACCTGTGCAGTAAAGCCATACACAAAAGCACAAACATCTCGGACTGCCGGGCTAATCCCGTAGAGGGCTCGGAACAGCATGACAGCCAAGGTATGGGAAGAGGACCTCATCAGCATATGGGACATCAGTGTGCTGATCTTATAGTGACCTGCACTGCTCAGCAGGCAATCTACAGCAGGTTTGGACCAGATGGGGCTTTTCAGGGTGTGATCTTGGTTCTTGCTAATGGAAATAATCACGCCTGGCTGCCTCAAGTGCATGGATCACTGTGGAGGATAGGATAAGACGCAAACTCGTAACCAGAAGCAGATGGAAACATTTATTATTGTGGCTTTTCTGCACTCACACAGCAGTGGGGGTCTAAAGGGTCTGAATGCCGGAGGCTGACAACATCCCTCTGCAGTAGGGGATGTTACAGAGCAGGCAAGTTCTCAAGCATCTTCTTTTCTGGCAAGATTTGAGCTCAGCTTTTGTCTACTGCTGTTTTATCAGGAGTTCCCAGTTAAATAGCAATAATATTTAAATGGCTTCTGCCACATATTAGCATTCCTTAGGAAGACACGAGGAAAAAAGGATATTATCTTATTCTAACTGCTTTATTTCCTTACTATTATTGCTCAAAAATTTACTCCGTGTTTTGTGACACAAAACCCTGTACAGCTTCATCTTGTGACTATATATATGTGAGCTGGGCATTTTAGTAATTATCTCTGGCAGCCTTCCTCCCTCATTTACTGCTCCTCCCCAAGAGAGATTCAAAACAGGAAAGATCTTATTTTATATCTGAACATGGGCTAAAACGCTCACCAACTGTTTTCAGTAAAGAACAAAGATAAAATCATGAGATTATGTTATCATATAGGCTACACATTCTTCAGTGGCTGTGGAAATCACTTAACACTTCTTTACTCAACTATAAAGAGTGTTAATCTCTTCCACCCTTGCAAAGATTTCTGTTATTATTGAATGGAAGCTATCAGTAAGAACAATGCAATGGGAAAATACCAGGCTCAGTAGGAGTTGGCGAGCACCAGACATAACTGTGGGAGTGACTCCCACAGTGGGTTCTGGCTAAGATATGCCAGTTATGCGTTCTTATTTTATCTTCATTGTAAACCGGGTTTTTGACAAACACCCTCCCCCCATACAAGGTTATTGAACTAATGAAGTGCACAAGGTACTTTGCAACTGAAAAAAAAGAGATTGGCAAAGGAGGTTTTTTCTTACTGTTCTTTTAAGTTAATCAGTAAGGGCTAATCTTATTTTGTGTCTTTAGACCAATGCTTATCCTGGGCAATGGGAACTCAAGTGTTCTATACAAACAATATAAATAAATATATATACAAAGGCACTCTCCCTCACCACAGCTGCCTAGGCAGGGATCCCACTGCAGGGAAAGGTGATGATCTGGAGAAGGAGGAGCACCCCATCAGCAGCTGAACTGGAAGCCCAGCACACCTGCCTGGCCCCCACTTAGAGCTGGGCCTCCCCTCATCCCCTCCCGAGCCACTCGCATAGCAGCACTGCTGGCTTCATCAGCTCGCTCACAACAGCAGAAGTCGTAAATGCTTCTTCAGTTTATAGCTGCATTTTAAAAATCCAGCACAATGTTTCTGACTCAGAAACTGTAATACCTAGAAGCATCCCAAGTGAATAGAATCACACCTGAGACTGATCTGGCCTCGCTTTTTCACTTGCTATAGGAGACATGGATTGAAATGAGCAAGTTTAGCTCCCTAACATCTGCTCAGCAAATGTTCACATAAATCAGGATGCAGAATATAGTATATTTGCCACACCCTGAATAGCACCAGTCATGCAAGATGAAGAGCAGAGTGAAACATGGACTTGAAGTCCATGGCAAGACTCCCATTCATTTCAGGCAGGTCAGTATTTTTATGCAGATTGTTACCAGATGGTAGATTTTAGGACCAACTGACAAGTGCAATTAAAAGCAAAAGAGATTTAACTGACACAATAGCTGCATTGATTAATTGTATTCATATTATCAAAAAACAATACAAAACTCATGTATCTCCGAGCAACAACTATGACTGCCCTCTTAAAAGTACTCATTTTCCCTTGGAAAAACCTGAAATTCTTCTAACCAATAAACATTCTGCCCCAAGCAAGCAGATTTCCATACTGATTTGACTTTTAAACACAGAAAGACGCTTTTTTTTCATGTTATAAATCACAGTTTAGATAAATACACTAGCTTATTCATGCTTAAATCTTTTCCCCCACATGCTGAATAGAGTCTTTTCTATTAGAATTAAAGTAGCAAGTATAAAAATCAGCAGTTGTTTCTGAGATAATACTGCAATCTAAACTGAAATCAAACATCAGCTAATACAACAAGCCTAGAGGTAATACTGCTCAGCTGCAGCATAGTGTGGCTGTTGCTTTTTTCTTTAAGTCCTTACAAATAAAGTAATAAAGATATTGCCTCCAGACAGGTATTCTTAATTCATGCAAGACTGAGATGAATTACTATAACTCACGCTTTTCTCAGTGTGATTGTTTTGGATTGCCTGTATATTTAGGAAGACTAATTTACACTGGTCACTATATTAAAATTCTTCTATAACCCTATGGGAAAATTAAAACACCTTTTTCTCCTACAGGCAGCCTCTTCATGCTCCAGAAGGTTAACAGTTCAGTGAGCCATTATGAGCAAACACAGCTGGACTGCTGGGCAGCACGGTGAGACGTTTTACACAGGACACAAATTTGAGATAACTCTCCAAAAGTTATTTTGAACCATTTTTTATGGGTCTGTTTATATTTTCTCATTGGCTCCATCTAATTTTCTCACAAAGTGAGTAAAGGGATTGTTATTTTTAAACTACTGGCCACAAATGCCTTTTGACATCTCAAAGACAAGTTTGTCTTTCTCATTCATGCTACATCATCCAGGAGAACTCTAGAATTCCAGCTTCAATAAACTATTTCATGTCCAGCTTACCTGTCTTGGCTCTGAAGCCAAGGCAGACACTAAAATATTATTAATAAAAACATGGTTTGTAGCCACTGCTGCTAAGATATCACCTACATACAAAGAGGCAGGAACCACCTTGATTACACCATTGACGTCCCTGCGACCTCTGAGATACCTGTAGCACCAGCAGTCAGCCATTTATCCCGACAGTCCTGGCACCAGCCACGCAGAGAAGGATGTTGATCGACTTCCCCATTCAAGGTCTTCACTTAGCTATTCAAGGCAAAGGAGAGACTGGAGTACTGCTGTCACTCCAACCTGTGGGTAAATGCTAGTTTAGGATTTCCTGCAGACTCCTGCTTTACATTCTATCCCCCCAAACTATTTGTAGCAAAGCTTCAGCCATGCAGTGATTTAGAGAAAGCCTACAGTCCCAACCTCACCCCAGTGCTCCACAGCACAGAACTGTAAGACAACACTGAATAATTTGATGGCAATGTCAACTAAAAGATAGCAGTGTCATTAGTGCTCTCTACTGGATAAATACATAATTACTCCAAAATTAATATAGCACATCAGTTACGAAGCGGTACAAACCTACTTGTATTTAAACTGTAATACTTGGACTGTATTTATAAAAGCTTATGCTACTCAAAGCAAGTTAAAACCTTAGGCTGAGGTGCAAAGGACTTATAGAAGTCTTTGAAAACAAAACACAGCTGAAGTTGTAACTCTGATATCTGAAGTAGGTCAATTAGAGAAAACACAGGCAAGATTGTACAAGAATATTTGAGTCAGGGTAGTTTTAAATCAGAAATGTTCCTTCCCATTCTTCACATACTATATCCATATTCACAGATTAATTTACAGCTAACAACTCTGAAATTCAATTTCAGAAGTCTCTCTGCCCTCAAAAGCAGTAATGCATTTGTAAGTCACAAAACAATTTTCTTCTTCACTTTTCATACCTTTCAAATAAAGGGCAAGCTTCTACTTGGCAGTCAGACCAACTGGTGTCACTCAGCTCACTATGACTTCCAGGAGAAGATGACTAAGTCAACATATCTGTTACCCCGCACCATCATCACCACCAGTGCCTATGGCTCTATCTGAAGAGACCATTTGCCATTCCCTCTGGCCAAACCCAAATCACCAAGCCCCACCACCAGCAGAATGGTTGTGCTACCCTGTAGTTCAGCATTATTCAGAACCAAACATCAAACACCTAGTTTGGCAAAGCGTTAATGGTTCGAGCACCTGCAACCACAAGCCTTTGCATAAAAATAAGCAGTGACTGGCCTTTGTAAGAACTCCTTAATGCAATTCCCTACAAATATCTGAAGCACACCTACCACTACATGACTTCCTTCTACCAGTCGGCACACAGATTTCTCAGCAAGAGTTCTTACAGTGTTGAAGAAACACAAAACTGTTTTTACTGTAACTGCTGCTCGCCTGAAATTTTACATGCAAAACAAAGGCTTTACAGAAAGTCATGGCAGGTTATGTAGACGCAATAGTTCACTTAAAGTTTTTTAATTGCATTTTTGCTATCCCATGTTTGATACATTTAGGAATCAAGTTTATCATGGTAGCATTTAAAAGTTAACCAAGAAAGAAACACAATTACATACAGCTCTGTACCGACACGTATGCAGTGTAGAAGATACATTCTGTGTCCTGGAGAGGTTAGCATCAGAGTCCCGAAGGCAGCTGGAAGGGATGTGAGGAGGGGGACAGTGGATGTGAAGAGAGAAACACCACAACAATGACGAAGCCATAGCAGGAAACGTTTCATAATTGATTCCACTGAATTTGTTTAGGGGAGAACAAGATAAAAGAAACAAGTTGCCAGATCAACAGGGCAGAACTGGTGAAAACCACTACTAAACACAGCTGTCGACAAAGCTGTCCAAATCAGTTTTCCCTGCTTAGCGATACTGCAGTTTCTCTTATCCAGAGAGTCTCTGGCTGCATCCCCCCTCAGTTTTTCATGAAGGTACTTAAAGTAGGAGGGGAGTAAAGAGAACAATCTTGCTGGGTCCCAGTGGTCTGAAGGAGTACACCTATCCTAAAAATTTTGGAGTTAAGGAGGTTTCAGGGATGATGCTGTCTATGACTTAAGATACCAATCATATCAGATTGGACTAAATCTTATTATACACCCCCCCCACACACACACACACCCCTTTTCTTTGAGTGTGCATCATCCTTCAAAAAAAGTGGGGAGAATATTCAGAGAGAAGAATTCTTTGGGAAAAGTTAAATAGCTATTTCCAAAGGAGATTAAGACAAAAGCCGAAATACTTACTGTTGTCCAAAAAAATTTGCTTCAATACAACACAAATAGATAGGAGGCTGGGCAGTAGTTTAGCTCAAATAGTAATGAAAACACAAATAGGCCACCATTACTTTGACCAAACGATTGTTATATTTTTTCCCAAATGTATACACGACATATGAACTTGGTAAAGTTTTGCTTAAACTTCCTCTCTTTCATCTCTCCAACCTTGTCAAATAAGCAGTTACAAACTTACTCACTTGAAGTTCCTCCCAGATCATGGCTTATGCTACACACTCACAACTGGAGAGGAAATATTGACCACAATGTACAAATTCCGTATTAAGTCTGCTCCCAGGAAAATGAGAAGTTTCACAAAGAAATACTCTGCTCCTCCATACCTGTGATGAAAGGAAACGTTCTTCATCTATGACTACACTTCAGTCTGTGGTCTATGAACAGAGGGTGCATTTCAGGTCTAGTGTACTAATATTTTAGTCTTTCCATACATGCCTTCCACCTTAACACAGCCTGTGAAAGCATGGGAACAGCAGTGCTCTTTCAGGCTGCCATGCAAGATCACACTGACACCACCTAGGATCCCATTCCAGGAACCGATCCCTTCTTCCACAGAAATGTTAGTAACAGCTTTCAAGAAATAAACTAGTTGAGGCCTGTTTGCTTTCTATTCCACATCCTCAGATTCATAATGCTTATTACCCTCACACATGTCTTCATTCATGTCAATCTCCAAATGCAAAATACAGCAGACAAACCCAAGTGATGTAATCACCCACTTAGTTACTTGTTTATTCTGCAGCCAATTCCCTTCCCCACTGAATTCTGCGTAGCTGCTGGTTTCATGGTCTCATCAGTAGGAAACACTTCTTGCAGCCCTGGGACTTTAAAGCACAGCAGAGAACTAGCAGCTCCACCTGGAGCCAAAGCATTTATCTCATTTTTTTTTAGAATTATGATCAGGTCCTTCATTATGTTAAAACTTGATCTGTCCTTTACCTTGGCAGTTAGCAGGTTCAAGTTACCTAAAGCAAAGCTGAAAACAACTCAGGTCAAGAATAATTCTTCAATTAGCCTGAATAGGTCTTGGATGAAGGGGAGGTTCCCACGATTTTATCCTCACAGGCAGTACCAAGCTTAATCCTGAGACCACAAAAAGGCAGCCATTTCTAATGCCAGAGGGAGGTGTGGGCAGCCAACTAGAAAAGACTCAACTTCAAACTACATATTCTAAGGGCAACCCAGGTTTTTCCCCTTCCATCTCAACACAAATTCACCACCCAGTAGTAATTTACAGATTATTAACTGCCCATTAATTGTTTGAGTTTCCTAGGTATTATTGTAGTCAAGAACCATCACCAAACCCAAAAACCTCCTTTCAACTTGCAGTCTGGGGAAACTTGAGGAGAAGTACAGAAGTTGAAAATAGTCTTCAAGAGTCTGGTGTTTATTTACACGAGGCCTGAATGTTTGTGTGCCACAACTTCCATGTTCCTTCAGAACTGCTGCATTTTAACCAATGATGATGTTCTTTATTAATTCAACAAGTTGAAGGTAATATCATCTTTGAGGATTTAAGTAACACCAATTGAGAAAACAACTCAAATGAAACCTTGTCTCATCACTGCAACTGAAACACACATGAAATTCAGCTACTGTCTACACTTGGTTCTCCAGATCTAATTGGTTTGTTAGGAATTCTCTGCTCTGACTTACATTATGGGGTTTTTTGTGAGATGCTTCAAGCTGAGACTTACAGATATAATTCAAAATTAAAAAAATACCCCACCACTTATATTTTACTAGAACATCTATCTTTCAATTCAAGTCAAACATATAAAAACTTAGGTACTTTCAGACACCTTCTGAGACATTTAAAAATCATATATTTTGACTTCTTTATGCAGCCGAACACATGTACAGTAAAACACTCATTTGCCCCATTCATTTTTAAAAACCGATATGAAATACTATTAAACATTTATGCCAGTTTACAACAACAAGATTTAAGAACAGGCATACTGCAAAAATAATTTCAACTGTAGTTCAGTAGAACAAACACCAGGAAAAATACAGTGAGAAAATTAAATAACTTTCTTTTAAGGACTGGAGGACTGAATATTGTAATTCTTTAGAGAACACTTGAGAAAGGGCGAGTCAGTTGAAAAATGGTACTAACCTTTAAAGCCAAGTACTAACACATTCCTGCGTTTGACAAGGGATATGCCCTTCCCTCAGAACTGGAATGGCTTTACATCTCTGCAAACCACTTAAGGCTGACACCTCTTTTTTTGTCATTTAATCCACGCTGTAGGAAAACAAATGGTGAAACAGTTCACAGCCCTCGCATCAAGTTTTATAAGAACTCAGAATTAACACAGATCCAAAACATGGTCATGCAGCATGAAGTAGTAACAACAGTCTATATTCACTGAATAAAATAAATTATTATGAACAGTTCAATTTCGACACCTGTTCCCATCAAGTTAAACCTCTTTTGAAGAACAGAGCCCAGAGAAGTGGTCTCCCAAGTGAGGTGCATGCACCCCAAGGGGTATGCAAGACAACCCAATTGGGTGCAAGAAAAAAGTATTTTTTTGTACCACTAACAAACAAAATTTTAAATAATTTTAAAGTAGTGTTTATTTCATCTTTATCTCATACTTTTTCAGCTTCTATTCTTGTGTATGTACATATTAGGACAGTAGTACATATATAATTTAAGTGAATAAATATACATATATTAGGTGCACACTTAGAAGTTCTTACTGATAGGGGCATGCAATCAAAAAAGTTTGGAGACCACTGGCCTCAAGGACGCTGTATGATGCTGCTAGCCCAATCACATATCCTGTTGCCAAATTAATTTTTTTTAATGTCAATCTGAAATACTCTCCTCAGCAGCATATTTTCAATATGCCCTTTGAGTGGATTTCCCCCCGCCTCAAGCACACTGATAGAATGGAAATTTTAGAATGATTAGGTTTGGATAACAAAGCATTGTTGACCGAGTATCCTTTAGTGGAATTACACTAAAGTTACAACTTTACAGCAGATAACATGTTAAGTTATCATTAAAATGTATGCAACTTCTAAATCAGATTAGAGCCATCCCTTCCTTTTTACAGTTCGGTAGTCTCATTTTAGTCCTGCATCAGCACCTCTCCTTCACCACCCCCCTGCCCATCCTTCCCACACACCGACTCCATGTGCAACCACCCAACCTCTGCGTGCTGCTGGCCAAAGGTGCCTGTCTCTGAGCATTGCAAGGGGTCCCCAAGTTACCAGCTCTGGGCCTGGAGGTATCGTCGAGAGGGCTGGGGACCATGCCCCACTTGAGTGAGCACCTGAACAGTGGGGATGGCTGTTGTAACAGACTCCTCTCACAGCCCCTGCTGCAGAGAGACACAGTGAGGCAGCACCCCAGGGTGGCTGCCTCTGCCCACCCACCGATGCAGATGATGATGGTGAAGGTCCCAAACTGCCACCCAGGCACAGCTCACAGGCAGCAGCTGCTCTTCCCAGTCAGTGTCTGGGGAAGCCAGCCAGCAAGTATCCCAGCATTTCAGTGCACATGGTGGCATGCCATTTACCAAGGAGGCAGTGGCAGGCTGTGCATTTTGACATGCCTATTCCAGCACTTTTACAACCGATTCCTAAAAATATTACCCACACTGGAACAGAAAGGAACAAGAAACATATATCCTGAATCCACATACGTGCTTTGAATCCAGCAGACTTTGAAGAAAATACTTCTGTTTTAAATAAGAAAACAGCATGTTGTATTTAAAAACATTCATCTCTGCTTCACTCTGGCTAGGTTTAAGTTTGTTTTCCCTTTGATCTGGAGACTTTCATTCAAGCAAAAGCAAGACTCACAGTGAAAAGGCAGATGCATGTGCATTTAAAAGAAATACAAAGCACCTGTGGTAAGCCACTGCTACGCTACACATCACAGCTGGCACACTGATCACAGCCAGGGCTCAGCTCACAGGCCAAGCATCTGTAACCCACTTGCTGAAACAGGGATACTCACTAGGTTCTTAGGTCCACGTAGAACAGAGTGTTGTACACAAGCCAAACACACAATTTTCAGTTCTCGACTGTTACCTTTGACCTAACACCCATGTGATTTAAGAGCATATTACTCAGCTATGAATTCAGATTAAGGTAGACCTATGAGGACTGACTTTACGGAACACTAAAGTTTAAGATGATCTATGATCTAAATGAGATCAAAATAGACTATTTGCTTACCCATCAAAAAAGAAGTCCAATAATTTACATTTGATTACAGACTACTAAGGATATCAAATGCTATAACCTACTACATCCCATAGTAGGTTGTTAACCAAGGAATCACCCTTGTGTTAGAAACTGAGCACATGTCTTTGGATCACAGGTCTTCCTAGCTTCCACTTTCCATCGCTTCATAATTTCTGTGCTTCAGCCCCCTAAATCAGAGACCAACACCACCCAGAACTGAGGAGTCAACCTTTGTTGTTGTTCTTAAGTCCTAGTTTAGTACTCCCTTCATTTACACTTTAACCTTCGAGTCTTAAAAGCAAAACTGGCAATGTGTCAAGAGGGGAAGCCCAACAGGAGAGCAA
Organism: Cariama cristata; assembly: GCF_000690535.1. Lineage (NCBI taxonomy): Eukaryota > Metazoa > Chordata > Aves > Cariamiformes > Cariamidae > Cariama > Cariama cristata. The sequence goes on along the minus strand of NW_009594246.1, from coordinate 17,944 downwards.
AACTCTAGGAAGGGACTACAAGGAACCTCTGGTTTATCAAGTTTAGTTGCCTACTATTCAGACACCACTTTGCATTTAATTTCTTTCACAGATATACTTGGCTCTTCCTTCAAAGCAGGTCTCTGCCTGGAAGGCTGTTCCAGATTTAGTTCTACTAATTAGGAACTTTGTTTCTAATCTAAATCTTACTAATAAAAAGTTTATACCCACTTGCTTTTGTTCTAACACTCCTTTCGCTCACAGTGCTTCTGCCCTTCCCTGTCATTTGTACAAAACCAGTCATATTCTGACTCCATAAACAACCTTACAGCTACAGATAAAAAAAGGCTTACCCATGAAATTAAATTTCCAGAGCATACAGAAGACAAAATATTTAACTTTCCAGAATATGGAACAAGGATAAAAAAAGAAAGGAAAAAGCTAGCCAGAAGGTGTGATTTGTTTAGTTATCCAAAGCAGCCTTTTCTCTCTTCATCCTGGATAAACAGGCTTGTAGACATTGCAATCACCTGTTGTTACGGGGATGACATTCACAGCAATCCACTGTAATGCTCCACATGAAAAAACTGTACTAAGTGAACTGTTTGGAAGAAAGTTAATACAACTCCACTAACCATTAAGACAAAAGATCAAAACACAATCTGTGTCATTAGGAGGAAATACGATTTTAAAAGACATACCATCCTTGAGTTTGGTACAATACTGTATCCTTCATGAAAGGAAAGGAAAAACTAAGTTTCAGAAGCAGTATTATGTATTTTATATCTTTCTACTGATCCAGCTGAGATAGAAAACAAACTTAGAATAGAGCCAAAAAGGTCAATAAGCAAACCATCAAGCATTCATTCACAGGCAACAGAAATCCAAGTACCATATGTACATCGTTGTCTCACATTATGTCCAGAAGATAGGAGCATGCAACACCATTACTGTAAACAAAAAAAGGTGTACATTTCACAGTGTGAAATACTTCTGTACTTTCACTAGTTTTAGTGAAACCTTCCAAGTTCAGTATTAATCAGCCTACAATGGTTGTCAGGTCCAACAGACTTGCAAATAGGTATGCTGAATTTTAAAATCTACTTGTAAAACCCAAAGTAACTATTGTCAATAGAAGTCAACAATTGGAAGAAAGAAGTTATTTTCAGTTTGAGACATACCATCATTTTATACCTAAGACGACCCAACCCTATTGGCATTACTCTCGTGTAATATTTCCATATTTAACACCTAATTTAGAACAGGCAAACAAGGGTGTAAAAGCCTTCTACGAGCTCGCGAAATAAATATAGTACAATAGGTATACAAAACTCATACTGCACATCATTTTTAGGTAGGCTACATAATTTATATTTTTACTGTGAGAACATAAAAACAAAACTGACCTTTACAAAATTATGCTTTCATATAAAGTAAAAACACTTGCCCCTGCTTCTACTTACTAGTGTTTTAAAATGAATAGTAAATTGAATGAGAGACAAAAGACTCTCACTGTAACACAAACAGCAGACAGCTTTTTAGTGTGTCCTCCTAATTTGGGAGAGACAAGCCAAATTAACCTGTCATACAAAACATTTTAAAACCAGAGCTAACTGGCAGAGAAGTCTAAAAGGAAATAAAAAACCCCTCTTAGACTGAAAGTTAAAGTTTCAAGGCAAAGTGAGCTTTCAAGAAAACCTCATCCAAGCACAACAAAATGAGAATGCTCCTCACACTAGTCTCTCAACATTCCACATTTCCACAGCTGAACCCCTGGTTCAGAGACCTACAACTGACATAGAAAAGAGTGGAGGTCAAAGCCAAGGTACTACATAAGCGGTCAAAACAAAGCTGGGAAACTATTAGAAAAAAATGAAAGTGAGCTGCTCTAGGTTGCTTGAGCAGTAATATACAAACCTACAGCAGAGCAAATAGCATAGTTTTAGTGATAATATAAAAATAGCTTGTAAGCCAAGTTAACTTTCAGACTAAACTCCACATATTTGATATACGAATAAGGTTTAATTTTCTCAAGTTATTTTATGCTTTTTAAAGGCATTTTCTAAGAAATTTATTTTGTACAGTTAAGCTAACACCTGCCAAGTTTGCATGCTTTTTAAGGACGCACTTTGTCACCTAGTAGAATATAAAACCACAGTAAAAGAGTGCAGAATTTTGTAAAAATACTTTAAATAAATTTACGCTTCACTATAAGATTATTCAAGTTAAGAATTAATCACCAGATTCAACAGTGTAACTCCTTTACTTCTGTTATCCTCATTGCACACCAAACCCAAAAGTTGCTACTTCTGCCAAGACTTAAAAGAATGGATCCTTAACCTCTGCTGGCCTAACAAGCAAGCAAACGCTGCTCCATCGACAGCATCATTTGGTCTTTTGCAGACAGTTAAAACCTGAACTCACCAGAAATTTCTCACTACAAGCAAAATCAGAAGGCAAAACTTCAAGGACTCTTAGAAGGATGGATCCTTCACAAGGATCCATACAGGTAGCCTCTTTGCGATTTCACAAACATAGCTCAGTATTTACAAACAGCTTTTTCTTAGCAATGCAGGCCATGAAAGTTATAGATCACTAGGTATGTATTTTTTTTTTTTAATCAAAAAATAATGGGCAACACACTGCATTTCAAGCTACCTGATTTTTACTTCTGGAAACCTAACAGCTTCCTATAAATGTATTGATTGCTAATACTGACAAAAGTTTGACTGTTAACATATTTTTTCCCCTTTTCTGCAACCTCAGAAAGTTTGTTTTAAGTTACAGCACTGCAAGGCACATACAGAATCTCTTCCTTTCCAAAACACAGCAGATATATTCCCTGAAATAATTTTAAAACCCTCAAAACAATTAGAAATGCTACAAAGTTAACAATTTATATTTAAAAACATTGTTCCTACAGAACATGCAGGTTTTTTTGAAAACAACTTAGCAAATATTTATAAATTATTTTTTTCTTCTTTACATTTACCCTGGAAATATATTGAATAATTTTAAACCTGGAAAGTACTGTATCATGTCACATTTAAGTTATTGCCTTGATCATAAATTGCATCATCTCTGGAAATCCATAAAGGTACTGGATTTGAAAATAAGGTGGGGGTGAGAGTTTATGTATGCAGTTTAGCCCATCTGAAAAGATTTCCACATAAAGCAATACCATCAGAATAAAAAAAATGAGCTTTCTTCATTCAGTGGATGAGGACAATAGAAACTGATGTAAGTGCATTTGTTCAGTTTAATGCAGTGTCATTAGCAACTACTTAAAAAAAATCTCCATTTTCTGTCTTTTGGGCAAGCATATCTTACTATAAAAGCAACTGATTTTTTAAGAGGTAGTTTTTTCCATTATGCACTTATTTATTTCAAATAAAACATAACCAAAAAACCCCAACATTTGCTTTTGAACAAGGATCAAGTCTCAAAACTTCGTACAATAGCTGACAAAGTTCAGTATTTTAGTAGTCCTCAGCAGTATCACGCTGCTTTGGAACCAGTGTATTCCAGGTTGTCTCCATAGTCAAAAGACTAATCTACCAACAGTACTGAACCCACCCCCTCCTCCTCCACCTGCGGGTCCACAGCTTCCCGGGGGATCGTTGTCATCAAATCCGTTGGGTCGGAAAGAGCAAGAGGCTGAGGCAGCTTGAAGTGCTTGTGTTCGAGCACTAAGCTCTTGCTCCTGAAATGAAAGAGTAAAGACAATTTAAAAAAAAAAAAACAAACACTCAAATCCTTGAAGCAGTTTGCTTCTAGAAACTTTTGAAATGGCTTTTAAAGCTTCCTGACTACCAAGTCTGAATGGCTTTGTTGAACTTCAGGTTGAACATCCACAGCCAAAGATGTCCAGTTTTGTTGAATGTCAGTAAGTGTATATGAATCCATCAAATCCATTTAGGTTTCTGCTAATATCATATTTTATAGCAATACGGGATGTTACTGAAGAATTAGACTGCTGATCAAAAGCTAACAAAACATTAGTTTTTGGTATGTTCCACATGAATTTTCATCCTAGCAATTATAAGATGCCCTTGTTCTTGGTTGTCAAACAGGAAGGTAAGACCATTAAATCAATATTAATTATTTAAAAGACTTTTTTTATTCTGCTCAATCAACTGCACAGAATAACAACGTACTCTGATAAGAGGCAAAAAGATGGACAAGCTATTTAGTTCCCATTCAGTGCAGTTTTTTAACCTAAGTGTTATTCCTATGCTAACTCTGTTTCAGCATCAGTGAACCTCAGGAACTCTCAAGCACTCCCTAAAAATGAGTCAGCTGCTGGAAAGAGTACCTGCCCAGGCAACAGAAACAAGAAAACCCAGCCTCCTGCCAGCTGATTTTTCAGCTGAATGCCCCTGTGGCTTCTTAGACACCTAAGAAGGGGATGAGCAGAGGCTTTTCCCTCATTGGAGATACCCTGCACTGTTTTGTCTCTGGCTAACTAGTTTCATAAGCCTTGCAGCAATTTCTTGGCTTTAGTATGCCTTTCTCAAATTGGCCAAGAGCTTCAAAAAGCAAGGGAGGGAAAGGCAGGTCTTGGGCTCTGGAAGACTGACAAGAGAGTGACAGACCTGTACAAGCTTTACTTCTTTAGGAAACAAAATGAAAGTATTCAGGTACTAAGGCTCATACTGATAGCCTCCTTCACATGACACTTTGTCACTACTTACCTCCCTAAAGGCAACGGGAGGAAATTTTAAGAGGGTTTTAGTAACTACATGGGTCACCTTGAATTGCTCCTTTTCTTCTCCACCTCCTGGTTAAAGCAAGGAACAGAGCCAAGAACCTGGAAGACTGTTTGTATTACGCTACCATGAAAGCACTAAGCTTACTTTGTCCACATACTTTCACAGGTGCCAAAAATAGTACTTGGGAGTTTAAATTACTCTGCCCTCTTAGAAAAACACAGCCTAAGTTTGAAACTATTTTACACTAAGTACTGAAATGCATACTCATTTCCAAAACTATATACAAGATATTCGGAGGACACTGTCTACACAGATATGCTGACCATATTCCTAAAATACAGCATTATGCTATCTCCAGCAATATGTGGCTTCTTATGCACCTGCTATCTATAAAACACATCAACAACTAAGTAAATTTACTAGAAATAAGAAAGGAATATTAAGAACTCACTTCCAGTACCAAGAAATCAACAGAAAATTTTGATTAAAATTGCAGGCCTCGTATAAAATAGCCTGTTCAGCTGAAAAACTACACTGCAAAACTGTTTGGCTTAGAAAATAATTTCTTCTCAAAACCACACAGTAGGAGACTCTCTACGCTGCACCTGGGCTGATTTTGCCTTTTTTTTGGTAAAATATTTCAGAAAAATGTTATGCTTTAATGCAGCACAGTACCAAACCAAAAATGGAGTTTTCCCTACTCCCTCCTTCACTTTCACCCCTCCAGAGAACTGTTTTCTGGCAACTTTACACCTCCTAAACCCCAGCAGCTAAGTTTTACCTAACAGCCTGTACTACAAGAGAACATAAGCATCAACGACAGGTTTGCTGATTATGCTACATTAAATAAAAATCTTGAACTTGTAGACAAAAAGAACACTAGAGTCTTACAGCTAAGAATTTTTTTCCAGATTTACCCAGAAACACCATTTCTTTTAATTTGTCTTACTGCAGTTATTAGATAGCACAAGGTTTTGGCACAGCAGCTAAATTACTTGACATATGTCTTTTATTACGTACCTTTCACAAGACCGTTAGCAAGAGTATGACTGTTGTAATGTCACTAGGCTTCCTTACAGAGGGGACAAGCCGAGAGGAGAAGCGCTACTATGAACAGCAGCAGCAGAGTACCTTGCACATGACTTATGTGCAAGGGATGACTCTCACAGCTCTGGAGACACACATCACATTCGGTACAGTGTAAACAAGCTGCAAGCACAGCTTTTGTCAAGTACTTCGAAATACCGTTCAGAAGCAGCCGTAATGCACTGAGAATAGGTTAAACCTTAGTTGTGATCTTCGCTTCATTGCTACTGTGTACAAAACATCTTTCTATAATGGACAGAAGGTATCTCTATATGAACACACACAAGAGAAATATGGAGCAGTGATCAAATCACAAATTTAAGTTTTTTGTCAGAATATTAGTATTAAAAACCACATACTATTTGTGTCTTCAATGCTAAAAGTGAAAGTATTTAGCAATTTAAGTTTTTTCATGCTTTATTCCTGTTCAGTAGTTCCTACTAAATGAGCGCATTTATTTCTTCTCTCAAGGCATATATTGACTTGATTAATACTAACCTACATTAGATTGCTCTAGTATAGCATACAGCACTGGCATTTTTGCAAGAAATATCCTCGTTTCTAGAAAAAAGTTGATGTTTTCAAGCTGATTATATTTATCCCAACAAATACTAAATCAGGTAAGTACAACTTGATAGTCAATACAGTTCTTCGGACTGAGAATAAAGCTGAACATCTCCCCCTGCTTTCCACTTTGTTCCCAGAATGGGATTTTTAATTTGTTTTAACTGCAGTGGGAGCTACCTATATTGCAGGTTCTGTTATTTGAAGTGAAAACATTTTAGCTTACCATGTGGTAAACTGGTATGTAACAGTAAAACAAAGGCAGTAAGCTAGAGATTTTTTTGGAACAGGACAGAAAAGTATATTCTTAACTTAGCAGGAAAATAGTTTTGAACTCTCAACAATGAAACACAACTTCTCAAACCCACAATAACCTAATTCAGTGAATTCCAATATTAGTACTAATTTGAGAAAAACAATAACGGAGCATGTCTGACCAGCCACCTTTAAATTGAGAAAAGGATGGATCTCAGCAACACTAAGATTAGTAGAGCACTACAAAGAAAGCCAGTACTGAATAATCCAAAATTGAAAGGTGGGTAAAAGATCTTAAATTAAAGAACGAAAACCAAAAGAACTAAAACCCAAACAAGAACTACATACTTGGAAATTTTCTTTTTATATTGAGGAGATTGTATTTCTTTTTTTTTAATAGTAAAGAGAAGGTTTTCAAGAAACTACTACCTTGGCTTTCACTTGTAAGCTATCAGAGAAAACAACTGCATACTTTATATAACTTCAGCTACAGGTTCTGTAGAGAAAGCTTTAGTCTGGAAGATTATCAAAAAACAGTTTTTGTGTATATGCACCAAATGACTTGAACTTTTATGAAGTCACATTGATTTTTCACTGGTTCTAGGCATACAGCAGTATTCAAAAAGCTTTAAGTAATTCACTTCTCTGCAAATTCCCGAAATTGCATCAAAATGGTCTTGAAAACGGTCAGAGAAAGACATTGAAGAGTAGGCCTAGAGCTCTTTCAAAGAGCACACAGTAAAACACAGTTTTACTGTTACACCATCCAAACATAGCAGCAATGCTCAAAACAAACCATACAGGAATGTGGAGAATAGTAGAGGGTTTTTTTTTTTTTCTAACAGCAGAGAGGTGACTACAGCTAGGTGAAGTTCTCAGAGCACAGGGAATGTACGGCTAGCAGTGCTGGTCCCACAGAGCGAGGAAGAACAGGCAGGGAAAGGAAAGCAGGATCTAGTCACTAGCATCTGGTCTTCGTTTTAGTGGTTCTCGTGTTCAGGTAAGCACAGTTGTACAAATAAAACTTCTCTCCAAATGAAAATGTGCTAGTAAGAACACTGCTAAAAAGTTTAAGTATACTTTAGCCACTCTTGTAATTTATTAAGGGCAATGAAAATTATAACTTTTCTAAAAGCCTCTCCTGCATAGATTACAAGTGGTTGAACTACCTACGCAAGCATCTCCAGTAAAAATCTAAACTGAAGTAAGTTTAAGCCATTTTTTTGACACTTCCCATCTAATGGTGACAACCTTACTATGAAACCTGTCTAGCAACATCAAGATGTAAGCAAGATCGGCAATTTAAGGATAATATACCAGAATACTTAAAAGCTAACTTCCTCTTTCTTTTAGACTGTCTCTTATGAGTTTCATGGAGACTGCTCTTCATATGCAATTTCCACCTTACCTGCAAGTACAGTTTGTTATCTTTCGTAATTGCATCCATGAGGTCTTTTTGTAGGGGAGGGTCTCCATTTACCCAGAGTCCATTTGCTGAACTGGTCTTGAAGCCACAGCTGCTATTTTGTTTTTTGTAAAACAGAACATAAGCTGTGTCCTTTGGAAATCTACTCGTAATTTTCTGGACTGACTGAAATGAGGTAAACGTCACTCTGCTGTCATTGAACAGAAACCATTCTCTTGGCATCTCAGTATCCAGCTCATTCTCTACAACAGTACAAGGACTCTCCTCTGTCAACAACTTATCCTGAGGAGAAACTAAAGAAAGAGCTGTAGATTGGTGGCAGAGTCCTGAAGGCCCTGATCCAGTAACATTTCTGGCATATGAATAATAATGTCCACTTTCAGAGGATACACCAGAATGCACCACCACAGAGCTTAACACATAGGGCACCAATTGTGGGCAAGTCACTTCATCGGCACCTGAGGGCTTCAGTTTTTTAGCAAGATTTTCTCCAATATCAGAAATCTCAACACCAACAGACCAACCTCCCGAAACTACAGCTAGAGGGGACATAGCTCTTTTGACTGGCAATTCCAAAACAAGTGGCAGAGACACATTGTCCAAGATTTTGCGCCTTATATGACACTTTGGATCATATGAAAATCTCAGAAGAGTGAGAATGAGGTATTCAGGTTCCTCAATGATTTGCATAGTTTTCTCAGCATTCTGGAGAGAGGCACACTTTTCACAATAATACTTATTGTCTCCACTGAGGATCTCGGGTGCCAGAAAATAATTCAGTAAGTCTGTAACTGACAGGGTGTTTTTATCTACTAGCCTCTGAGACATATCCCTATTATCCTGAACTTTGTCAAGCTCAGAATTTGTGGTATTCTCAGAGTTTGGCTCAGTAGAAAATTCTTTTATGGTTCCTTCATTTGTTACTGTGTCACATCCACCATTTAGTTCCAAATTATTTAGAGGCGTTTCTCCAGCAGGACTAGTTGTTAAAGTATTAGTTTGCACCATGTAGTCATCTTTCACTTCAGAATGTTCCATACATTTTGGGCCAACGTTCTCCAAGGAAGTTGGAGGACAGAAAGCCAGAGAGAGATCTGTGAAAGCTTCCTCCTTTTGAGATGTACTTTTGCAGTTCAAACAGCATATAGTAGTCTTCAACTTTCCTCCAAACATCTTCTCTATCAGAGTTCTTTCTTCACTTCCCATACAAGGTGCTTCAGCAAATATTTGTGCTTTATGAACAGCTTCTTGTGTCTGGGACTCCTCATTCATTATAGTTTCAGAAGTCTTTGCTGAAGACAATGCTTTCAAGGTTCTCTCTTCTTCATGCAGCCTGAAGAAAAAGAAAAATAAATCCAAGTAGCATGCTATTTTCCAAATAAATATTGCCACACCAGTTCAGACTTTTTTCCAGTTATGCTAAATATAGATAGTTAAGTGGTTAGAACCATCTTACATTCAAAAGAGCTATTTGTTATTTTTTTTAATGTAAGCAAGCTAAAACATACAAGTCAGTACCATCCAAAACAGAGTATGAGAAGCACAAATTTCATTATGTCATTCAATGGATATACTGAGAGAACTGGCAAGTACTAAAAAAAAAAATCTAAGAAACAACATTTTTATTATTTACCCTAACATTATCTTAATAAATCAGTTCTCCAGATGACTGGTTTTGTATGTCAGATTTTGTAAGAGAACAACTAGCTATTTATCTAGTGCCAGACTATTTCCAAAGAAAAGGTCAGGATTTTGTAGCCAAGCAAGTTAAGAAACTACAGCAAGAAAAACCAAACCAAGAAAGAAACCCAAGAAGGGGTGAGGGAGAGGAAACACCCCCCCTCAAACCACTATTTCACTATTGAGATAAACTTCTCCAGAAGTAGAATGGTCAAAAAGCAATATTGCTTAAGCCACATCTCAGCAAGCCAACATTAAAGAGGGCTACTCATAAATTTAAGTATTTTTGGTTTATCCGTGCCACAGTTAGTTTGCTTGTTTATTAAACTGGTTATAAATGCATGTACATCTCTTCATGACTTATCTGACCTGTATGAAATACAGCTGTCTCCACCAACATGAAATTCCAGATGCACGACTAAACTGCTTCCAGCAACCCCATTAATTTTACCACAGGACCATGACTCCAACGTAACACCCAAATTTAGATTTGCAAAAATGGAACATAACCTCCTTTAAGTGATGTGGATACAAGACTGTATCCAGACTTTACCACAGATTAAACCTATGAAGAAAAGTGTCATAGATCATACAGAAAACCAGAGATAGGCAGGAACGAGGCCCAAAATTCCCGGTCCCCACTGATGCAGTGGAACTGTTGCATGATTGCTCTTAAGAGTTCAACATTGTTTGACAAGACTGTAGATCCATTCCCATTAATGGCACAATAACTGTACCTGTCCAGCAGGAACCTGAGATATTCCGAGCAGTCCTGCTGGGATCGAGGGGTGAACCATGGTGGTCTGGAAGCCTCAAAGAAAATTCTAGGAGCATATGCCTCCCTCTGTTCAAATAAGAGAGGGATAGACAAGGTTACATAAGAACTACTCAAAAAATTGGTTATATTATTTTGATACTGACCACTGAACTTTGGACTACATTATTCTAGAGGAACTGTACGAAACACATGATACAGAAACATTTAAACCACTTAATCATAGGAACCGAGCACCATTAATTTTACAGTAATCACCTCTAGTACAAAGATATAAGTAGTGGATCCTGCAGGCAAATATTAAATATGTAGTGAGTGTAAGTCACATATTATGCTTAAGAGCAGTTACTGTTATTGCTGGCAAGCTTAAAAAAAATGTTTTCTTTATTCAGAGAAACACCAGTATTTTATAAGTACTAATTCATTTTTAAGGTGATCCAGTCTCATCTCTTCACAAGTTTATTGCTATTAATCGAAGAAAACAGAACTGGTTTATGTCTTCCTAGCACTAACAAAATACTCTGAACATTCACTAAAGCTCGCTTTAGAATTTGAAGTACAATAAAATTTAGTGCAAAAGTCACAGTTTAACCTAGAAGGTTACATAAAGTCAGCTTGTGTATCAAGTCAGGTCTTATTTGTTTTTTTTTCATTTTGCCTTCTCAAAGAAAACCTGTTACTGCCCATTTATAAAAACAACACAATGCCAAGATGTTCTACTTATGAAATATAGATTTCTTATAAATCCATCCACACCATCTGAACATTTGTAAGCAGACTCATTTCCCTATAAATCCAACATTTATATTTTTAATATACTCAAGAGGACTCTCATGGCATCATGTTTGTTCCTAAATTTTGGTATATAGATTTAAGCTTAAAAACAGCAGGTGAAAAACTGACATACCTGGGTATGGGCCAAAAATGCAAAAAGATGCTGTAGTTTTCTCATTAGTGAATTACACCCATTTAGATTTAGAGATAAAACATGCCTTCTGAAACTGAAAAGAGACAGACATTAGTTTCTTTGCTAGATTTCTAACAATGCAGTTACCATTCCAGCACAGAGAATTACTTCAATCTGAAAGCAAGCAAAACATGTAACACCTCCCTTCAATACCTGGATTCTGCTCTAGTGCAGATGCAAGACTACTGTACAGTAGGAACTAACACTGCAAACCCCCTGTTTCTTTAAACATTTAAATGTGTAAGAATGGGCTATAGACAAATTTTTTATCAATAGCTTCCAGATTATAACAGAAGCATCACCATAAACTTTTACAATACTGAAGGGAGCAAGGACAGTGAGGAAAGAGGGACTTGTCTTTTGACACTGGACAGAAGGATCAGGATTTTTAATGAGTAAAACTGCAGTTTCGTTGGACTTGAACAAAGCAATCAGTAACTGAGTGCAAAGAAACTCACTTAGCTCTAGCAAGCTGAGAGATCCCAGGACATGTCTGGGAAAAGCAAGAATGTAACAACTGCAATAACGAATTTGCAATGAAGAGATCTGTTAAAAAGGACTTACTCTGTAGCCATAAAAAGTGCCTGAATAACACTGTTCATGTAGCAAGTATTTCCTAGATTTATTAGACCTGTCTTCCCAGTTTCAGATTTCCCAGAAAGTCTAGATAAACAAGATGGCAGAGAACTGGATTGAGAAGTCCAGGCACTCTGACTGAGAATCAACTTAATCTTCTCTTCAGTGGGTTTGGGCATATCCTACAAGAGAAACATTTAACACACTTAATAGGTTTTTATATTTGTTTTCATAATAAATCCTAACATTCAGCAGTCATATCTTCACTTGCTCCTGTATTCCCCTTTAGGGTCTTGCTATCCCTAATAGCCCAGAAAATACAACACCCCCA
>NW_009594246.1:0-5386 GCF_000690535.1 Cariama cristata | reverse complement strand
CCTGCTCTGTCAAATCAAAATGTAAGAATGGAAGAATAAAGTCTAGAATATTTGGAATTAAATTGACAGGGGCTTTTTAGGCATCAAAACATTAAGCTGCAATACTACTGCTATAAAATCTGGCAGTAACATCCAAGAGATTTTTTGTGGGTTTTTTGCTTTTTATTTTTTTTATTCTCACTTGTTTTGGGGATTTTTTAATTTCATTTTTATTTTCAGTGCATTATGCACTTAATATTTAACTAAAAAAAGCCAAATTTTGCTTTGAAACAGCACAGGCCAGCATCCTTTGCCCACAGAGGTATGCAATACTGACTGCAATATTAAGATGTAGTGCTTAATAATGGTGCTTTGGAGCTAGTCCAAGACTAACACTATGCCAAGTACTCCTCAGAACTTCTCTTCAATACTATCAGTGCTCTGAACTTCCATTTGAATAGATATAGTTTCAAGCTTGCGTTGAAATGAAATGCTTAGAATAAACCTCACAAAAGTATATTAATAGTTACACAAGGCATAAGAAATTAGATTTTACTTTTAATAAAGGATCTCATTTCAGGTTTTTCTTAAAGGCTGCTATAATCACATCATGGACGCTCCAGACAATTTCTCTAGCATATTCCAAACACAGTTAGAATTGACATTAGATTATGTGGCTAGCTCTTCCCTCGCAGTGGAAGTTCTAAAGAAGTTAGATCTATGGGATTATAGCTCTCTTATTTGGGAAAACAAAACAAAAACATTCCACGCTCTTAATATTCCTAATATACCTTAACAGCTTCCACAATGGGTTCATAGAGCTCTGGAAATCCTGAATAATGATACATCATACAGTGTATCAACTCAGTCAACTGCATCAAAAAGGCTGTACTGGAAGGTAAGCCATCTCTTTTGAAGGAGTGAACCAAACTGACCACATGTGGGACAACCTGAATAGGAAAACAAAAAAAGAGGGTGTTAATTGCATTTTTCCAGGTTTTTTTGTTCTACAGACAACTTCACTGTTTTACATATGCCAAATGACAGGGGAGCTTTTGTTCTTAAAGAAGTGGTTGAGAAACGACTTAAAAACATGTACTATTCTTCACTCACGACAATTCTCAAACAGTACAATTCAATGCTCTCTTTAGCTCGCATGTCAAATTTTGGAACTTCATGAACTTTGAAAACACATGTTAAAATTTTAAATGGTCAAATGTCCAAAGTACTCATCTTATTAAGGCTATTAACAGCAAACATTTTGCTTTTGTGCAGCCACTAACAGTGCAGTATCCTGTTCTAATTTCACAGATACAGTTTTTAAAACAAGCCTCTCAATTTTCCTTCAACAGAACCTAATGCTTAGGATCTGACGCCAATGGATACATTCAAGCTATTTCAGTTTACAAGACGGAAACTGGCTCACAGCTCCACCTAGTGAGGCAGCTAGGCTCAATAAACCACAGCAGTAATTCACTATGAGCTAAAGAAGTTTACCACAGATATGGTAATCTGTTTGAGGATTAGTTCAGATGCATTACTATTTTAAATTCAGTATAAATCAGAAATGTTGACTCCACCTCCTCCCCCTTCTTCAGCACAGCTCTGTCTGTACTTTTAAACGCATGAGACTTTTTTGATATCAGTCTTAAAATATCAAGTAGAAAGTTACTTCAAGGCAGTCCCAAAGAGTAGGGACTTCTCACTGTGAACCAAGATACATTAGACAGCTCTGTCAGTTTCCAAGCAATCAAAATGGATTAACTGTGAAAGAAGTGGATGGACTCATTTCTCATGACAAATTAGCTTACAAATTGCTTGTACGTGAAGACGTGAAATACAGAACAGGAACTATAAGCATATCATAATTTTAAGAAAGTATACCAGCTACAAGAATTAATATACTTCAAAGCACCAAAGTAAAAGGGGCCAGGTGCAAAAATACTCATTTGCCACTTTTTCAAGTATCAGTTGTTCTCTCTATAAGGAGAACATAGCATGAAGTATAAGGAATATTTTTACATCTCAGAAACAAACCCTACTCTTTTGGTAAACAAGATTTCCACTGTTTAAAAACAAAACCACCAAGATTAAGTGTTCAATGTACTCAGAGTCAATAGTGAAAGCTGCAATAAGAACTTCCCTCTTTCACTTTATAAGTGTGGGTACATAGCAGTGAGAAAGTAACTATTCAGCTCCAAGAGTGAGATTTGTATAAAGTAGATCTGAGATACGATAATTTGGCACAGACAAAGCACCTGGGAAGAACACAAGAGGTACAGGTTCTCAGCTCTCTCAAATTGAAAGCCAAATTCTTCTTTACAGCATGCTGAATAATACTCAAAGTTACACTTTGAATACATACAGAAGTATCACTTCTGGCTTGAGGTTGAATTAAAATTTCACACATCAGTAGACTTTAGAATCCCATAGTAGGCATCACAGTAAGTTCTACGTCATACATGCAAGACAGAATGTTTTTCTTCTATAAAAAAACCCGAAGTCATTTATGCTAATGATGCTTAAACATAGGGAAGGGGAATGTTAACTCAGATGCATTGCAAAATAAATTAATTCATATTTATCAAATGTGCATTTAAGCATTTTACATTCAGACTATTATAAAAAAGTACACAACCAGTTTAAGTGCAGGAAAATATTATAGGATACTAAGTGACCGCAGTAGCTCAAAAAATGGTAGTGAAGAAGGTTGTTCTTCTCTGTTTTACAGAGGGAAAATGGTCACGATGAAGTCATGAAGATAGATGTTTATGCAGTACTGCATAAAGCCTGTGGTGGAAGTTTTCCTTGTTAAATCAAACACCTATTTCTAGAATAACTCTTCTCTCATTTTACATTTTTCTCATCAATGTTTTGTCTCTCAGGAACAAAGAAAAGCAAGACACCAAATATATGAAGTGTCTTGAGCATACTCAAGGCTACTTGGCTCTTTCATTTGCGACTCAAATTTCTATCCTAGCCCAAGATTAGGGCAGCAGAGGGAACAGAAAGAAACCAGACTTTTATGATTAAAACCAGTCTAACAGGCATAAGGCAATTACTCTGACACTAATCAAAGGGTTTGTGATACCTTCAGGCCTAAGAGCCTTGCGGACATCATCGAGAAACAGTGTGTCAGGCTGCTACTATGGTTAAGTCTGAAAGACCCGTATTTCACTTAAACTTTAAGCTAAACACCGAGTATAAGAACAGGGAAGGCACTATACATCTTGCTGTATTAATCCGAACAGTCATCATCATACCCTGTTACCTACTCCTTTAAACTGGTGAACTGCATTTTGAAGAGTGGCCATTAAGAATAGTATCCTTCAGTTTGCCCATCTGTACACTGAAACACAGACAGCATAGCTTTCTTCAAGTGAAGTACTTCTTGGTCTCGTGCACCTATCTATATACAGCAGATAATTGGTTATGTTTTCCCCAAACAGTCGGGCTTGAAAGTCTACTTGCAGCCCAACTTTATCAGTAGACTTCACAGCACATAAAATGGATTTCCAGAAGTATATGGTCAAAGATAGAATGCAGTGCCCAGATACTACTGCCAGAAATATGTACATCCCAGGAAGAACAATGCTTATTTCTACTTACAGCTTAAGTGGTTGAACCTGAAAGTTAGAAAGCCTAGTGCTCTGTGAGCCACAGAAATCTGATTCTTGAACCTTGAAACAAAGAGGAAATCCAAGCACATCAATTCTGTTACTCTTTACAGCCACTTTAGAAGTCACATGTCAATGACACTTCAAAAGAATTGAAAACTATTTAGTAACTTACCAGATGAAAAGCTTCTGGAGAATGCTGAAAACTAAGCAACATGTGGGAAAGGACAGCAAGGGCACCAGGCCTCACTAAAGGAAACCAAAGTCGATTAAAGACCTAAAAAAACCCACATTTATTTCAGTAAATCTAGAAAGTGAAGTTTCAGTAAAAAAAAAGTAAACAGATCTCCAAATCCACAACCATTTGAAACAGACAGAATCATTACATGCAGCTGAAAGCTACAGATACATTTACATCACCTTCGCAGAATAATAACATCTGTTGCAATACAAAAGATGCTATGCAACTGCATAGCTGTTACAAATTCTTTTCCCTCTCCTTCCATGTCAAATGTTGTCTTCCAACATACCAATTCAATCTTAAGCAGAGTGACATCAATGAGGATGGTAAATTTCTGGACTGCAGCCAGTCCTTTCAGCAGGGCAATCACCCATGTTTCTACATGCTGAGCCAGAGGCCAGGACAACCAGTCAATCATTCTGAAAGATTAATGAAAAAAATAAGAGAAAACACCAATATGTCACTAATTTTAATCTCAACAAAGAGATTCTATATTCTACATGCTGAGCCAGAGGCCAGGACAACCGTCAATCATGCTGAAAGATTAATGAAAAAAAATAAGAGAAAACACCAATATGTCACTAATTTTAATCTCAACAAAAAGATTCTATTCTATATATTATCCAGATAGTTACACACTTACAGAGACTCACAAGAAGTAGTACCTATATATTATCCAGATAGTTACACACTTAGAGACTCACAAGAAGTAGTAAAAGAACATTAGGCAAGTCGTAAAATAACTTAAAATTCTCTCAAGTCATTTAACTGTAATTAGATAATTATCTATTTCATACATTAAAAATACACTCCCCAAAATACATAACCATATAAAATTGAATATTACATATATCATTGTTACTTGTTATTTGAGTATGAACACTGGTTTTAGACATTAAGCTAACATTTTTATTTTGTGGCAAAAACCTACTACTGAAGGTCAAAAAGCACCTGTACCTGGCAACCTCCCCTCCTACACCTTTTACCCCAAACCAGACCAAAACTCACAATATATTCAGTTTAAGTTTGAAAAGGACATCTCCTCAACTTAGAGCTACATTCCTGAAAGCCAACTCAAATACTCTCAGTTAAAAAGGTAAAAGCCCAGTAATTTTAAATACATTGCAGTAAGTGTTATAAGGATCTTAAAATAGCTATCAGCAGCCTGCCCCCAAAGGAAGAATTTTACTACAGCTAAGAAAGAGTAAAGGGACTTTATCTGTGCCTAGGAAATACAGTGAAATATCAGCAATGGAAAATAGCAGTATTCTATCCTTCTAAGTTCGCAGACAATTTGCACCGATACTTAAGGCAGACAGGCAGAGTAGTTTAAGCCATTCTAAGACACAGATAATAGCCTAAGACAGTACCAGCTAAAACATGAAATTTAGGCTTTGTTCTGGGCTTTTACTTCAGAATATTTCGGATTTTCTTTAATTGTCCTCAAGATTCCCTTCTTCAAACCAGAAGAGGCACCACTAAATAAGTGGAAGGAAAAGTTTTTCACCATGAGGGTGGTCAGACATTGAAATAAGTTATACAGTAAAGT
>NW_009594245.1:0-10031 GCF_000690535.1 Cariama cristata | reverse complement strand
AAAACTGAGTCAACAAGCGCATCGAGTTTAATTCACTTAATTCATTGCCTCTGCTCCCTTCCAACTGGCAGCTTAGCCGTATTGGCCTTTTTCGTGGCAGGGTTTAAATCGCCGCACAAAAATGCGGTCCGTACCAGTATCTGAACTAATATTTTTATGGCAAGTAAGCAAGGGACGTGCCTTCCTTATTTCGCCCGCCCCGTTATACCATTTTCTAGCGTTTGACCTATTTTCTCAAGAAAGCTTTTGGGGCAGCGCAGCCTTCGTTTTTAAGGGAGATGAAGTTTGGTCGGTCGGATACCTTTTCTGCATGTCCAGCGTGGGGCTTCCAGCCTTCCGGAGGAAAAATATGTCACGGCGGCAGATGACAGTCGGTATCAGTTTATCTCACCCAAAAATCTGTGGCGTTTTGCCCTTGCATTGAACGCCAAGGAAAAGCTGCAGAGGGCAGTAAAATTCTTGCTCCTTGCAGAGTTTCCCTCCTGTTAATGATTAGAGGCAGGCTGTTTGCATTACTGTATACTTCTGAAGTAAAGAATGGGGATTTCAGGGGTCTCAGACTTTATTTTATTTTAATTTTTAAATCTTCTGATGCTCTTCTGGGAAGATCAATGTTTATTGAATAGAGCTAGTGATCTCTAAGAGCAAGGTTGAGTAGGTTAGTATAATCTAATGGATTCTCTTCTAGAGGCGCTGCACATAACAGTGCTTAAACAGACAGGGAATCCTGCTTTCTTGCTTGTTATGACCAAACTTTTGTCGTAAAAACTGCAGGAACTGCTTGCAGGATTAGCTAAACTTAGAGTTAATTGATGGTTTATTTACTTTTGGTATTTGTCTTAGTTGATTTTTGAGCTTTTTGTTTAAAGTGCCATTCCTAGTAGTTACTGAACAGTTGTAAAAGAGCTAACATGAGGCGAGTCCTGGTGGTGCCTCATAATTCAGCTGTTTAATGCCTAAATGTTTCAATTTTGGAGCTCTGTGTACAAAATAAAGGTTCGACACCTTATCTCATTCTGGTGTGTTAACTTGGGTGCAGAAGGGACCAATGATGGAAATGGAAGTCCGTCAGATATTAAGGCTGAGGCATAATTAGGTGTGGAGACGTACACAATACTTGCCTACAGTCAAGGAGATAGGACTTGGGCTTGACAGTGTTTAGCGCTAAATTTCATACCTTTTGGTCATGGTACAATCTAGAGCTTATTTACAAGTTGCACATGCTTATTTTTGTAATTCCGTTTCTTGAGGTAAATCATTCACGGTAACAACAGTGGCATAACACTGGGCCCCAGTCAAAGGACTGCTGGAAGTTATGGAAAGAAAACTGTGAGCTGGCCGAATCTTGCCAGGCGTTACTACTTCAGAAAGAGTGAATTTTATAGTTCAGTCTACATTTGGAATTCCAGACATACCGGAAGAGGAAAAAAAATGCTTTAAAAACCTTTTTCCTGAGCCTTTATCTTCCTGTGGCTAACAACTGGACGGGTGAGTGGAGAGAGAGGTGGGGTTCATCCTTAAAGTTTCCAGTCGACAGATGAAAGTAACTTCAGGCGGAGAGAAAGCTTGCCTATATGGACTTCAAGCCACAGGATGTTGGACAAAATCCTTTGGAGCCCTGCCCAGAGTTTCACCTAAAAGCGTTTTATTATAGTCTAGCTCTGGTTGCGTTAGTCATTAAAATATTCCTGAAGGTTTAGATCTGTTTCTCCTGCATCTGAATAAAGAATACTCTTTTTATATAGCTGTGAAATCTTAGTGATTTTTTTTGTGCCTGATGATATAAAAGGGGCATGCAGTTAGGAGTGTCTGAGCCACAAGAGCCAATATTAATATCCTTGTCTTTATTTTGCACATCTAGTACTTACGCAATTGTTTTGACAGAAGATTTAATTTTGCAGAGGAGATGCAATGGAAGTGAGGTGAGATAGTTCTCTGTAGGTCTGTGCTGTGCGTTTGAAGTTAAAGGAAATCTTTCTTAATGGTTATTTCCTTTGGATGTCGTACAAAGCAGTTAAGATTTTACTGAAAATTGCTTAAGCCTGTTGTGGAAACAAAACTCCGAAATGACTCGCCATAACACTCAATTCACATTTCTCGCTTGTACTTCAAAGAACAGCTCAGAACGTGAGACGTGGGATTGGACCTTGTTAAGAAAAGATGGATATTCATGAAGGATGAACCATTTTAATGTTCTAGGCTGTCTTAAAAACAAACCAATGGAATTGAGAGGCTTTCCTTCTATTTTAATTTTTTATTTGGTTGTTAAAATATATCACTGTGATGTCTGAGTTGCCTTTCTTTTATTTATTTTTTTTTTGGCAATGTATTCTTAAGTGTTCTCAAACACAACCAACCACACAGGGATATATTCCACTTACTCGGCTATTTTAACCTGTCAGAATACGAGTTGTAGCCTTCCTGATTTCAGATGAAAAATTTATAAAAGCTGTTACAAAATTACAGTAAACAAGATTACTTACAAAGTGTGCCTGGAAATCCGATTACTTTTCTTTCAGACAATGTAGTGCGACAGTTACTGAGAGAGGTTTCTTGGGAGATTTTGCTTTTGTTTGTTTCAGAAAACTATTGTGATTTTGACCTTTGGAATTAAGCACTCTATCACCTCAAACACTAGATATAAGACTCCCAGAGTCTGCTTGAAAGATGACCATTCACAGCTTGGAGTTTTAAATAGTGTGGTGATAGTATCAACCTTTGAATTTCCTGTGTCAGAGTATCCTCTGTATTTCTCTGTACCTGGTGTGAACTGAAAACTGGCAAAATGTGATCAGTCATCCATGTTTAGCTGCTGCTTTAATCAATAGAGAGTAAATTATTTTCCAAAACCTGTGAAAGCCTTCCAGTGCTTAGAAATACCAGAGGTCAGATTCATTTTCTGTCTGGTTATTGTCTTGTTCTTTCAGTATAATATGTAGGACGAACTCCTTATTTGCCCCCTTCTCCCTTTTTAGTACTAAAAACTTATAACCATTTTTAGTGGTATCTCGAACAGTTTTGTCTTGGCCAGAGTATATCTATTATAACTGCAACTTGTTGGAGGAAAAAAAAAATGCCATTTTAAAATTCATAATGTAAAATGTTGAGTATATCTGAAATATCTGCAGTTGTGATGGTTTGTTTCTTAACGTGGTTAAACAAAGCTGTGACTGAAAATAGGGGTGATGCCCAAATTGTATAATTTATTGGAAGGCCATAACTTTCCTCTATCCATGTATTTCCTAGACATAAAGAGTGTCCAGTCCATAGATACAGGTTTAAATAAAAACCTACAGTTCAGGGATATCAGAATATTTCAGCACTTGTGGTGTAAGTGGGAGGAAACTATCTGTCAGGGTCTTCTTTCTGTCCCTTTTCCCAAAACTCAAGGTCCACGACAGATACACGTGTGTTTTTCTTTAGACCGGCCTGTGCCCCTTGCTCAAAGACTCCAAGCCTGTTATGCGGTGTTTGCCTGTAATACTAGTCTGCAGCCCTTATTTGTCTCCTGAATCCTTGCTGCTACATATGACCTTGTGAAGCTCTTAAGATGTGACTGTCAATGTGTTGATGTGATGTGGAGCTTCATGCTTCCTGATGGTATCATTGGCCAAGTGGAGCATGTGTTGAGTGAAAAGTGCTTCCACAATGTGTCATTCCGATGCCTTCCCTCTTCTAAAGCACCGTGAGATGGCTTTGGGTTAGCTGCCTATGACTGTCTGTGCAGCAGAGGTATTTCTTATCCCCCTCAACTACTTCTTTGAAGTTCCTGAAAAGTTCATGATCATGCTGGTAGGCTCAGTTATGATTCCTGAATACTGATTATGAATACTGATTTATAAATACTGATATACTGGTTATGAATACTGATTCATAAATCCAAGAAACTAAAGGTTGGCTGCACACCTACATCACTGACATACTCAAATACCTTCTGTAGCAAAAGTGGGAGCAGGCAATCGTTCTTAAAGGGGGAGTACAATTAACGAAGGAGGTATACCTGCAACATGGCAGATGTACATTCTGCAGGAACTGGTTTTCTGGCATCAGACTGACTGAATTTACCTTCAGCTGATCCTGCATGGAAGCAGAGATAGCTGCCTCATTCTGAAGGAGTACATTAAAACTTTTTTAGCTGCCAATCTGGCTGACAGGGAACTGTCTCTGTGCAAAGAGAAGAGGATCAGAAGAGTCCTGTAAGCCTCCTGGGGCTTGAACTGGGGTGTGCTATTTCTTTGGGCCCTTCGTCAGAATGACAACAAATCTTCCCTCCCTCTAATTGGTCTTACTCTGTCTAAAAGAAATCCTTGCTGCGTGTGGTAAAAACTGGACATCAGTCAAACTGTTCCAGATTTCCATGATCAGAATCTCATCCTGAAATGGAGGGGGAAATGTCTTCAAGTCCATGTGGAACAAGTAGCTTTGAAAGACATGTTCCATAATTCTCATTGCAGTGTCTCAAGAGATTAGTTGTCTGCGTAAGGGCTTCTGCTGCACGCCTCTGGTAATGTTGTCATCAGTACTTTGGATCTGAAAAATTCATCTGTCCATGCCAAAAGGTCAGCACACTGACGTTGTGGTGGTACTATATCCCTATTCATGATATGCTCTGATATAACCTAATTGCATAGAATAATACAGCTGTTTTGTAAATTCAGAGCCATACTGTAAGTTCACTTGTACTCTCAATTTTAGGAAATCTTTTGAGATCAGCCTTGTGTAATTTAAAGCTTTATTGTTTCCAGAGCACCGTCTTCCCAAAGTCTAAGAATACACAAGCATTCTGAAAGCATTCCTTGGAATTCTTGTAGACTGAAAGTAAGCCAAAGTATCTGCTATACTGTTTTCAAACTCCAGCATATCCATTCCCGCAAAAAGAAAGCTGAGTCACAGCAAAGGTAATGAAGTAGGAAAATCCTCGCTAATTGGAGGACAAGTAGAGTCTGGGTTGTTTGCATACTTGATGCTGTGGTTGTTGTGCCCAGGAGGTATTCTACCTCTACGTAAACTCATTCTGCCAGATTATTGCTACTACCAAGATGAGGAAAAATTCAAAACAAACATTAGTGTATTTATAATGCCTTTTCTTTCCACAATTCCAGCTATAACTGAACGTACAACTCTGCTTTCAAGTCCCATATTAAAATGTTCCATGAAAATCTTGTGTTTCTAATTTTTTTTATTGTTTGTAGGCACCATATTACAATATATTCTTCCAGCTGTAGTTGCTGGCTCTTTGATACAGTCTTAGGATATTGCTGTCCCTGCCAAATGTTCCTTCCAGTAGTATCTTTGGTTGTCTGAGCATGACTTTTGTAGCTAGTATTACCTCTTTAGTCAGGCCTGTAAAGGTTGCTGCATCTGTCTGAAGGAGGAATTGCCTAGTTTTGTGTCTGATTTCATTCCTCAATACTACGTCAGTCTGGGACTTTTCTTGTTTCATTTGCTAATGACACTCCCAGTACATCTCTGGTTACTTTTAACACTGCTAAGAGCTTGTCTCGTTTGCCGGTCCCTAACAAGCCCGGAAACAGAGAGCCATCAGGATAACGAGGTACCGGTGGCAACCTCACTTTGCATACCTCTGTTTAATCCTTCATATTGCATAACCTGAATGCTGAATAAGAACTGGATAAAACCATAAGTATGGCTATGTTGGAAAAATACTTAGCTTTGAACTGTAATCTTACTAAATTAAAGTTTTGTGGATACCCTGGCAGTGGAAAGCTTATTTAATGTCATAAATTATGACTTAAAATGGTGGATCCACAACTCCTAATCGTTACTGCAGCTGACAAAAATGACAAATAACATAGCGACTAGAGCTCTTGTTCACTGAGGTGCAATGGGAATAAGACAGATGATGGATTGGGCTACAATTGTCTGCTGTCTTTATCAGCATAAAGCCAGGTATGTGGGTTCACAAATCATGTATTGGCAGCTTCATAGTGGATCTGCTATGGACCTGTGAATACCTGTCTGCGTATCTTGCTTAAATTTTTTTAAATTGGCTTCAAGTTCCTTGTTGTGGGCAAAGATTGTGGGGATCTTAAAACTCTTATAAAAATGGTGAATAGGTTTTCTTCAATTGAGCCTTCAAGAAGTCTCCTAGATTAAGGACATTAACCAGAGATCACAGTCCCTACGCTTGTGCTGTGAACAGGAAAACTTCTCATTATAATGGTAGCAGTCACTGGAATCTTCCGGACTGCACCATGCATCACTCCAAGCTGATGGCGGCATGGACATTTAACACAGATAGAAGTGATCTGCAAATCTCTTGAGCAGCTGGGTGTGCCAGCATCATGGGAACAAAGTGAAGCTGAACACCTGTAGTGTCATACTGTGCCTACATCTCCAGTCATAGCCAAGCTGTGATCCCAAACAAGCCAAGTCCTGCCACAGTGGCTTCTGCGTATTTCAGAAAGAACTGAGTCAGCTCAAGCCGTATTGATATGTGATGTTGAGGAGATGCCAACAGATTAAACTTCTGGGTTTTGGGGATGTGGACCCCAAAATAAGTGAGTTAGCACAGTTCCGCCCCTTTTCCCTGCCTTCCCTTTTTTTCTTTGAGCACCACTCCTGACCTATTGAAAAAAACTGAGCTCCACACATTTTGTTCTCCAAATCTTTTATTTTTGTATCTTGAATAAGCAACCTCTGGACACTGAGCCTTATTCAGATGATGCTGAAAATTCCAGGGACTATTGCACCATCTGTGCAGAGGAGTGTGAAGCTGTCTCTACGCTTATCCTCCCAGTTGTCTGTTTCTCCAACCTATATAGAAACATTTTCTTTATCTCTTGTCTCTAAACAGAACTCTTGTTCTTAGTGATCCCTATGTGATATAAAACTCCCTTGCTGTTCCTGGTGAGAACCTCTTCCAGGCTTGTGTCTGGCAGAATCAGAGGAAGTAGCACCCATCAACACTGGCCTCTCAGCCTTGCCCTCAGGTCTATTGTCTGAGCATCCACTTCTTCCACCATTCATGGTTCTAGTTTTGAAATCTCTCTAAGCTGAAAGATGTGCTCTAGAGTGCAGGAGCGATGGCTTCTGGTTGCATGCTCAGAGTGTGCTCCAGAGGGAAGCTGGGGTAAGATGTGCTCTGGCCTGGATGTGTTTCCCTTATAGCTTCAGGTGCAGCCAGTCTGGTGTTTGATCATTGGATAGTCCCGTGAGATCCCATTTGGACTAATTACTTTTCAGAGCTACTCACTGGAGTTTGAAAAAGTAGTTAGAACTTTCTTTTTCCACCTGCCTCCTCAGGCAGCTGAACTGTGTGGTGTGGGACCTCTTAAAGACGCTAAATGCTATGGCATGCACAGTGGACCTGCCCACTGACTGGATAAGTGGGATTGCTGTCCTTCCATTCCAGGTAAAATTTCCCCATCCGTGTCTCCAGTTTGCTAGTGCTTTGGTCAGCCCTGCAGGAAAATCCTGGGAAGACTAGATTCCCCCAGCTCCTTTTACAAGACTGAATTGAGGCTGAAGACTGGGATACCTTATTTCTCTTGAGGGGTGTCTTAGGAAAACAGATGGTCTTTGAAGTTGGCTCAGCACGTGCTTGCTAGTGCTGCCACTCTTATAGAATCATAGAATCATTTAGGTTGGAAAAGACCTTTTAGATCATCGAGTCCAACTGTAAACCTAACACCACCAAGTCCACCACTAAACCATGTCCCTAAGCACCACATCTACACATCTTTTAAATACCTCCAGGGATGATGACTCAACCACTTCCCTGAGTGGCCTGTTCCAGTACTTGATAACCCTTTCAGTGAATAAATTTTTCCTAATATCCAATCTAAACCTCCCCTGGTGCAACTTGAGGCCATTTCCTCATGTCCTATCGCTCGTTACTTGGGAGAAGAGACCAACCCCCACCTTGCTAGAACCTCCTTTCAGGTAGTTGTAGAGGGCAATCAGGTCTCCCCTCAGCCTCCTTTTCTCCAGGCTAAACAACCCCAGCTCCCTCAGCTGCTTCTCATAAGTCGCTGCTCTTGCTTTATATACCCTGGCAGGTGAATGGATTCCCTTTCTTTGATATAGCCACTGTAGTGGTCCTTTCTAGTAGCACGGTGATCTGAGCACAGTCTACTGCAGTCAAGACCCAGGAGGTGGTAGATTGTCCAGACCAGTAGCTGGTCCTGTAATCCCAACTGACACCCTGCTAGCTTGTGCCAGAAAGTGGCCGTAGTCTCTCACTTGGGCTTGTTTTCTGCCCCAGCGTGTCCAGGAAATTTCCAAACCCAACTGGTAGGTGGTGGGATTTTAGACACTTTTTCAAGTGACATGACATCTGTTTAACACTAAAACAATTTACCAGATTGTTTTTGGTTTCTTTGATTTTTGATATTTTCTTACTTGTGCCTTAATAAAATCGGGTAACTGTACTAGTTAAATAAGCCCTTAGCTAACACTAAATGGAAATGCTTGGATTTGCAGAATCTCTTTTGCTCTGTTTCCTATGAACGTGTCTGAAGTTTTGTTCCTTTATAGAGCACAGTTTTGTGCACTATATTGTGCACAGTTGTATTTCAAATGTAAGTTAACATGTTGCTTACCTTTATTTGAAATTTTATCGTTATAGAGGTAATACTCATTGCAGAATGTGGGCCTGATCCTGGAGTAAAAAATGAAACAAGAAATCTCTTTGGTTTGAAGTCAGTTGAACTGAGAGGCATATGAGAGTGTGGAAAGTGTCCTTAGGGGAGTAAACTTTAAGAACATTCTCTGCGATAATAATAACCATGTTTAGTAAGTAATTGCAAAACCTTAGGAAAAACTTGAAAAGTAATTACACAATGACAGCAGTGACTTTTCAATATTAAAACTATTTTTCATGTTACCCTATTATACAGATATGTTAAGTCTGTGGAATATTCTTGCAAAATGTGTTTTTAAAAGACCCAGTAGAGAAGGAAGCCTAAGCTTACATTTTTCTTCATTAAACAGACCTTTAAAATGGACTCTGTTTCCTCATGTGCTGAAACTCATGTGCTCCCTGGTTCAAATTTTGTGATCCTTACTTTTAAGCAAGTTCCATCTTGACATTTTTTCTTGATTACAGCCAGATTCTCAAATTATTATGTCAGGAGCAAAGTGGTGGGAGAAAGCCACCTTTTAGCTTCAATTGAAAAGTGACAGCCAAAATATGTAACTGTCAGTATTAAATAGCTCAAAGAATCGAACGAGCACTTTGTGTGTAGATGTGGTGCATATAGACATGGTTTAGTGGTGGACTTGGCCGTGCTAGGTTTCCAGTTGGACTCAGTGATCTTAAAGGTCATTCCTACCAGCATGTCGACCACACCTCACAGCTTGGTGTCGTTGGCAAACTTGCTGAGGGTGCACTCAATCCCACTGTCCGTGTTGCTGACAAAGATGTTAAACAGCACCAGTCCCAATACTGACCCCTGAGGAATGCCACTCGTCACTGGTCTCCACTTGGACGTTGAGCTGTCGACTGGAACTCTTCAAATGTGACCATGCAGACAATTGCTTCTCTACCGAGTGGTCAATCTGTCAAATCCATGTCTCTCCAATTTAGAGACAAGGATCTTGTGTGGAATGACACACACAAAGGATATGTTGATCACTACATTTACATTAAAATTAATCTAAGTGATATGAGTAGGTGCTAATTAGCTCTAGGGCCTGAAATAATTAGTTTCATCAAAGTACAAACTTTTGCTTGCTTTGCTGTGTGTTGTCTCAGCCCGCTTCTGAAGGGGACACTTCAGGGAGCAGAATGTAATTAACTGTCATTGCTCTCTGTGGAGGGAAGGGATGCCATCCAGAGGGACCTGGACAGGCTTGAGAGGTGGGCCTGTGCAAACCTCATGAATTTCAACAAAGCCTCCTGCACATGAGTCAGGGCAATCCCAAGCACGAATACAGGCTGGGCAGAGAATGGATTGAGGGGAGCCCTGAGGAGAAGGACTTGGGGCTGCTGGTTGATGTGAAAGCTCGATGTGACTTGGCAATGTGCGCTTGCAGCTGAGAAAGCCAACCATATCCTGGACTGCATC
>NW_009594244.1:17231-22656 GCF_000690535.1 Cariama cristata | reverse complement strand
CCCCAAGCCTGTAGGGTTGCAGGGGGTTGTTATATCAGAGACATCCAAAGTTGGCCGGACAAGAGCAGAGCAGCCTGATCCAGCTGTCCCAGTGTTGGGCAGAGGTGGGACCAGAGACCACCGAGGTGCCCACAAACCTCAACTCATCTGTGTGTCGGCCATACAGCTCTGCTGTGGGCTGAGGTCTGGCAGTGCCAGGTCCATCAGCCTCCATCGGGCTCCACATCACCTGCACCAGCACCCACACCCTCCTGCATCCCCATCGTACCAAGCATCAGCCTTCCTTAACATGGCATGAGGCCATTGCTGGCCCTTTGCTCCCAGCAGCATTCACATCCATACTCCCAGGAGCAGAGATGCAAACGCTGCCGAACCTGT
This sequence comes from Cariama cristata, assembly GCF_000690535.1. Classification (NCBI taxonomy): domain Eukaryota; kingdom Metazoa; phylum Chordata; class Aves; order Cariamiformes; family Cariamidae; genus Cariama; species Cariama cristata. The sequence continues at coordinate 22,278 of NW_009594244.1, read as the reverse complement.
AGCGTGGCTTTCCAGTGCACCGGCACTTCTGGTGCAAAGGAGTATTTTGGTTGTTTCCGTTCAGTAAATCAGGACAACATTTCAGGTTAGAGTTGCATTGAGATGACAGGTTGCTTCTGCATGCCCAGAAGAAGGGTAAATGTTGGGGGGAAGCCCAGCTGGTGTGAAACTTGCCTCCATCCCCAAGAGGCTGAAGTTGTGCAATGTTTTATAGGTGTTCAAAAGAGCAAGCCTACTGGACATATGTGTAGTGTATCTCCTTTTCTTGGACATTTCTTCAGTTCTGTCATACACAGCCAGAGCCCTTGGGGGATCATTTGCCTCAACGACGTTTCCTACTTACGTTCCACATTTTATCTTGATCATTTCATGTTTGCAGTGTTCTGCGGACTGGCTAAGAAAGAAAACCAGCCTTGAGTAATTCATAAGGTGGATTGTGAATTCCTGAGAGGCATAAAGACCTGGGGCCTCTGCACAGAGCCACAACCACCTCAACTGCGGCAGCGGGATGAACAACCCAGGGAAGAGGTGACATGCCTCCTGGTGTCATTGACAGGAGCAGGCTTAAAGCAAACGACCACCTTTCCCTGGGGTTTAGCCTACTTCACTCGTTAATGGGTTGCGTAGCTCAGCTAGGAATTTAAAGTCTTATTTCTAGCTAAGCACAGGCTTTGCGTTATTTCTACAAATCAAAGAAAAGCTGTGTAGCGTAGCCAAAACGTTGAAAATGTTTCTGTGAAAAAACTCCAAAAGACATCGGAATAATCCCCCCATTTTCTGGTTACCCCAGGATCCAGCGTTGCTTCAATAGGTCACGCTGGAATGTGGTTTTCATCCTCACCTGCAATCCCAGTACAAGAGCTCACTTCTGCAGGAGTCATTTCAGCCTGGAGCAAGCAGCACTTCTGTACCCGTTTGCCAGACATAATTTAGTGCAATTAAGCATGATTGACAATTTCTTTTCAGGAAAGACTGTGAACGAGGTGGGATAGGAGAATAAATAACTTTTCTCGCCTAGCAAATCCTGCTTCCCTGGGGCAGAGCAGCTCATCAGCAGGGCCAGGCATGGATGACGAAGCAGGAGTCAGCTGCCAGCATACATCCCCACCCCTTCATCATCAGAAATGCAGATGGTCCCACATAGAGAAAACCAGAGTTTTCCATACATTTTAATTAAAGGAGATTCTCCTCTATCTCCAACCCGAGACTCAGACCCTCAATCAGCGGGTGAAGGCGAGATCGATCCCTGTTCGACCCGGTACGTGGTACCAAACCGCTGGAAGATTTTCACGTTGACCTGCCCAAATGGGCTCTGCATGGCCAGTAAACATGGCAAAAGCTGCTCAGTGCAACCAAATTCTCTGATTTGCTGTAGGCTGTGTACATCTGGAATAACTTGGAAGGGTCTTTTGCCTTCTAATGCTTTAATTACAGTTATCCTCCATTTTCATGTGCCACATTATTGCGCCACCATCCCCATGCTTTCCAATACAGCTATTTTATAACCAACAAAACAGTAGCTCCAGAATTAGTAACCTGTTAGGAGAGAAGAGCTACAGCCAAAGTGTGGCTCCCATCATCATCCTTTCTAACACACCTCAGAAATCCCATGATACTCTGAATGCATTTTGAACCTCAGCAGAAGTCCATAACAGTCTTAGGATGACATCGGAATAATTCTTGCTTGAATGTACTAAGTTTGCATTTGATTCAGTCCTCTTACTCACGTTCCCTTCCTCTCAGCTATCGCGACGTGAGCCACCAGGACCTAACAGACATTCACAAAGCCCAGATTTTCCCCGCCTGCGGAGCAGACGGTGCTCAGCATCTCTGCTCCTCAGGCCAGGCTTTGCTGGTGCCACCCCCAGGAGACCTTCCCTCTGCAGAAGGGAAAACAGCTTTACCTCCTGGGACTGTAAGAGGTCTTCAGGTCAGTCCAAGAATATGATAAGGCATACCAAAGTGGGATTTTCTCAACTTTATTTTTCTATGCAAACAGCTTCCTCTGCACAGAGTCGGTCTAATATCTTATGTCATAACATAAGGTTTTACCTAAAGTCTTTAGAAGACCGTAGTATCTTTTACCAAAGTAGAACAGGAATTCCCTTCTCCCTTGTTCGTGTTTTATTAAAAAAAGCAGGTTCCATTTCCTCTTAAGCTACTTGCATATTGAAATAAGATATCCAGAATAGCTGATAACATGAAGATGTGTTTCCAGATAGAGTCACAACACTGTCTGAAAAGAAAATATCCACTTTGAGGTGTCACAGCCCAGCATCAGACCTTTCAGGCATGCTAAAACACCCGCCGTGTGCGGCCACAGCAGGCGGGAATTCAAGAACTACTGGTGTAAATCAGTCCATCACGGACTGATAACAACAACCCTATAGATACTGAGCAACGTGTCCACGGAGGACAGAATTTACGCCAAAGCCATTGCAAAAGAAACTTTCTGCCTATGTACTTGTATGCACTGCTGCTGGAAAACGAGGTTCCCTTGGGACTTGGGAAGTCTAAGGTGTCAGGCACTTGGGACATCATTTGCTTCCCTTCAGCGATATTTTTAGAAGAGAACAGTGCTTTGCTTGGCAAGTATTAGCCATTACAGACTACCTCATGATATTGCTTATAGAACTTATTTTCTTATTCGCTTATAAAAAATTAAAAACCAAAAAAAAAGAGGCAATTTGGATGTAATATCTTCCTGCTGGATATATTGTGCTTGGGGATCGCTGTGCGGTCGGGGAGGCAGAGGCAGCAGCTCTGCCCTCGGTCGTGAGGGACAAGTCCTGAGCAGGACCAGCACCAGGATCCATCCCTTTCGGGACATACAAAGGGACTGAGAGGTTTTTCCCACTGGAGCCCAGGAGGTGCCCGTGGGGACAGAGCTGCTGAAGAGGGGGTCTGGATGGAGTCAGGGGTGCAGAGGCCAACCCTCCCCATGGACGCTTGCCTCTCCCACCGCTTCCCCCTCATCCTCGCCAGCCTACCAGCATTTCCCAGCTTTGCAGCCCCACCGGGCTGCCATGGGTCAAACCATTGCCAAAACTGAGCACAGCACTCCGAGAAAGGAGATCTATAGATGTATGTACATACTGAGCTTGTTCACCCTTCGGTTCCCACCTATCCTGTAGCAAAACACCGGTTACCTCCATTAGCATTTTCTACCTGACTACAGGCAGCAACACCCCGCATCCTTTTAACAAACACAGAACAGCAGCTAAAAAAGCCACAGACAAACCACTTCAATTTCCTTCTTTCACGCTTTCAGAATAGCTTGATGGAAAGTAAGGAAGATCACAAAAATCCTTAACCGATTTCATTTTAGGGCTAGAGCAACGCCAGCGAGATTAAATCCTCCTGGCCACAGCTTGGGAAGAAATCCCAAACAGCGTGGAAGGTGTGGAAAAAGGCGGATTAACCCCTGGTCCGCGTGGGACTTCTGTTCCCGCTCCAGGCGCGCTCACGCTTCTGGCGTGTGCGACTGCACGTCAATTGGGATGCGCAGTCAAGTGCGCAGGGAATTGGGCGTGAGAACTGCTCTTACGTTAATGGGCATTTTATGCCCGATTTCCTTCCCAGCATGTAGAAAGGTAATTCTCAGAGTTGGCACACAACTGTTACTAGATATTTTTTATTTTTTTTTGCCTCGCTCTGTTTAGAAGGAAAAAAAAGCACTGCTCCTTTTTCTGGTCTGAGCTGCACCCCCAATACCAACACCTCCTCATTCAACGGGAGCATCATAAAGAATGCATTCCCTTATGGACCAGCTGCGTTAACAGACTCTATACAAAAAAGTTTCTAAGTCTGGCAGATTTTACATATTTAATATTTTACAGAAATTGTCCTTCAACACAGGAGATTGCTTGGGGTTCTGTGCAATGCTTGCAGTAAAATAATTGAGTATGGAGTCAAAACATCATTAAAATCTGCTGAGGACGCAGGCAGAGAAATACAACAATAGCAAGGCATCCTGTGAAAAGGAATGGAAAACCGTGTAAGAAAGAAGTGGTAAACAGAGTCCATCATTACAAGATGCATCGTGGGCAAATATCTGAAGAGGTAGAATCATTTTGAGAAAGCGGTAATATTCCCTGTTGTCCTTGAGAGGAAAAAAGACATTTTTTTCTGACTTCACTCAATGGTAGCATCCACAAAAAGCCATCCTGAGAAAAGTGCCTAAAACCTCGTGTCTTAATCAAGAATATTGGTGTTAAAGACTTCCAGAACACGGAAAAATACGTGCCAGCACAGTCACTGTGATGCCCTACAGTAAGCAACGTGAAGAACCAAGGACAACGCTTATGTTAGATGCTAAAGATGTTACCCAACAACATAGCGAAAGCGATCGTATTCTGAATTTCAAACTTTAAAGCACCTCTCTAACAGCTAAGTGTGCTTTTACGGGGCTTGTATGAGCACCCCTCGGTTGTAGGTACCCGGGCAGTCCTGCTTACCGAAGCCAGCCCTGGCAGAGACAGCACACGGAGGTCTCCGCTGGCTCGGACCCCCCTTGAAAGCGGACTTTGCAGGGAGGAGGACGAGGCGGGCGCCTCGCTCTGCACCAGTCCTCGCATACCCAGCAGCGGGTGACCGAAAAGCTCCCCGTGGGTCTCCAAAACAGCCAAACTGCCTACAGAAATATGGAGGGGGGGAAACCCCCACTGTAGGTGGTATGAGATAGCTTTAAAGGTTGTCAGTTCTTTACGAAGTGATTAGTGACTAGCAGACACGTGGGGTTCAGAGGACCAGGAGGTGATGGGGAGGCAGGCACCCGGGGCATCAGCGCTGCCGGGCATTTTCAATTTCTTCCATCCATCCCTTTTCAGCATTAACTCAGTCAGAAAGAGTTGGGAAAAAAGCAAGGGTTTGGACTCCTATGAAAACATAGAGCAAACCTGCCAGTTGTCCGCTTTTTCCGGGCGAGGGATCGCTGGGACGGCATTGCAGCGATGTACGGCCCAGCGCCAGCAGCCGTCCCCGGTGGGGAGGGGGCCTCGGCAGCGCTGCCAGCAACGCGGCCGGGGGGGGCAGAAGAGGCCGCGGG
>NW_009594244.1:15224-17110 GCF_000690535.1 Cariama cristata | reverse complement strand
CCTACAACGGCAGGAAGAGAAACCTCCCTCAGCAAAATCTTTCCCCCATTAGCTTTACACTACTCAGTTCAAACATTTGTTTCTTTTCCTGAAAATTTCTCCAGTGCCCATCATAGACAATTATGAAAGCTTTTTTTCTCCTGACAACCGGCTCACTTCAGCATCACGACTTTAAATAAATAGTACTCATGTGACTGATAATTAGATACTAAATCTAATATAGTCCAAAATACTTAAAGGTCAGGCATCAAATGCTACATGATTAAGTAAATAAGAGAAATTGATTGCTCTTTTGTCTTACTCTATTGACTACAGGGCATTTTTATGGCACTTTTATAGCCTGGCACTGTGTCTTTACAGGAACAGCACAGAAGGTCTGCTAAGTAGTTCTCCTAATAAAATACTTTAAAAAAAATCCCAACAAACAGTTCATGCTGCCACCAGACTACAAAAAAAAAAGTCATAATAAATAAGTCAAGTTACAAGAGATAACTGTAAGTGCACCAGCAGAGGATTCGCTGGGTGATGGCATCGTGCAGCCCCCACAGCGCAGTGGGAAGGGACAGCGGTGCCAGCTGGGAGAGGGGAGGATGCTGAGCACCCACAAGAGCAACGGGAGCCGGGGACCACGCAGGGCCAAGCACGAGCATCCTCACCCTCCCCACCCGCAGCGCGCCCGGGAAGGGTTTGCACAGGGTGCGAGTCCCGCAAGCGGCTGCACCGAACACATCAACCCACTGGCATCGTCTCTGATCCCCCCCTTTCCGATGCTCAAGACACAACATGCACCCTGATTTCCTTCCTCAGGCTTTGTCAGATTAAGGCTTCAACAACGCAGTTTAAAAGGCTGTAAATGTCAGGACAGAAAGCTGAGCTGCAGGCTGGTACACGGAGGAGCGGGTGTTCTGAAAAGCGAGGACTTCAGAAGCGAGCTATATTCCACTTATGCCTTTTGGCTGGTTATGACAAGAATAATAAATATTATTTGGGGACAAATCCAATAGCAAAATAATCCTCAAGAGGTACACAAAGTAAGAGAGGTGCAAAGAACTTCACTATAGATATGTTCAGAAGAAGCTCTGGTCCCTTATCTCAGTGCAATTCCTTTTTATAGCTATTTCTTATTTTATGTTGACAAATTTATTGTGAGAGCATGAAAAAAAACATTGTTATGGTTTTATGTTTCTTGTACATACACACAAATCAAAAATCCCCGCAGAAAGACTTTTCTACTGCATAGACATTTTTTTTTGAGGTTCTTCATCAGGAAGAGCAGTTCAAGGATGCTCGAAGGCAGGAGTCTTATTTACAGGCAAGCCCAGCGTTACACAGCTCATTCCCAAATCCTGCCAGGCTCAGAAATGAGATTTTGATCTAGTTTGCAGTCGAGCGGGGACCGACGGTGCTTCATCGGCACTCAGGACACGCTGGATGGGTGACCGGCGCAAAAAGCAGGTGCAAGAAGCCAACACCAAACCCTCCTGCCCGTCTCGCTCTGCACCGGCTTCAGCTGGCGGATGGGCAGCAGGGGTGGGTGCACATGGCCAGCAAGAGAACCAGTTTGGAAGATTTCAGAGGAAAGGGAAGATGCTCAGGCATCTTAGCTACAGCCACACTGAGGACGAAGCCACCCTCTCTCATCGACTACCGCAGAAGCGTAGTGCCTGCGAGCTAACCCGCCGTGTAAGACCGGTTTGCAGATGCAATCCCATTGCAGTTCACGGTGCCGAGGCAGACGCCCTCGAAGCACACCCATGTTAATATCGCACATCGCTGTAACTCCTTCATCTGGCCCCCAGACCAGAGCCCAGCCGGCCGCCTGCACCGGGGCAAGGCTGCTCTGGGCAAAGGAGGGGATTTTGGCCTCACGGGGATCGGAGCAGAGC
>NW_009594244.1:13954-15193 GCF_000690535.1 Cariama cristata | reverse complement strand
GAGAGCGGCGGGGCTGGGCACTCGCAGGGGGCGCGGAACAGCTCGGGGAGGGAGACGGGTACACGAGCCCGCAGCAATGCCCGTCCTGCCCTTTTACACACAGCAAAGGCGTTGAAGTCCGTACAGTGCAATTGAGTTACTGCCCTCCCTGGGAACCGCGGTGGCAAGTGACAGTAAGGCATTGCTGTGAATTCTCTGTTTCTCACGCTGCCAAGGCGCTGGGCTGTCGGTCCTGTGCGGCACCCAAAGGTGTGGGTGAGCTCTACCAAGCCCTTCTTCCCCACAACTTCTTCTGGTTGGTGCTGAGCCCCAGGCGAGGCACCCACGTCAGCCAGGTGCCACACAAGTTCTTCACATCCCGGGAACAGAAAGGACCAGAAGAAACATCCTGTACCAGACCCGGGCAGGGGAGCAGCCAGCCAACACCTCAAGGTGTCTACTTTTTCCCCCAGTTTCCATTCTGCAGCTACTTGTTATTTCTTGTCTTCAAATCTGCATTTTTTTTGAGTGCCTCCTTTTAGTCACTGTTCAAGGTCTAGTCCCGTGGGATCTGCTCACCAGGACCCTCAGGCACAGCACTAATAGGAGCAACGCATTACCCTAATACCAGGCTTATTTGTTCAAAGTATTAAGTCATGATAGACGGCGGTCGCAAAGCGCACAGGGGACATGTGTTGTGCCCTGCAGCGCAGAGAGGGGCAGAAGGCTCGGCCTGGGGACGGCTGTGGGACCACCCCGTGCCCCCCAGCCATGCCCCGGAGCCACCTTGCTCCAGAGACGGGCAGGAACATCCCGAAGACGAGCACCCCGGGTCTGCTCACTTCATCCCCACGTTCAGAGCAATGACGGATACGTGTCGAGGCAGACCCACATCTGCAGGAACATCTGCAGTACAGATGATGCGATCTGGCCCAAGCTACGTATCTTACCTTTGCAAAGGATGGCGAAGAGGTACCACGGGACTGGTAAGAGCTCTGGGATGCAGCTAAGCATCAGCCTCTGTTCCAGATGCTCCGTGACAAAGCCACCCACCCACGCTGCCATCCCCACGAGGGGCAGAGCCCACAGGGCCTGGCTGTGCCGGTCTCAGTCTGACCCAAGGAAAGGTGAGATTTGGGTACAAGCTTTTCAGCCTCAGACGTGACCGATCCTGTTCACATGGCACTTGGGCAATTGTTTTCTTTTGCTCCGCTGCAGAAAACCTTCCAAAGAGAGGGGCTGTGACGGGAGAGCATCCCT
>NW_009594244.1:8565-13901 GCF_000690535.1 Cariama cristata | reverse complement strand
GCCCCCCACGCCGTTCTCACCAACACCACCCCCTGAACGGCACCTTCAGGAGGGGAAGGTGAAAGGACCAGTCGTGCTTTCCACTTCCACTCCAGCCATGCAACTCTTTATATAAATCTTTCATTCCCTATGGTTAAACGTGGCCGTGGGACACAGCCCAGACCTGGTGGAATCGGCTCCGCTCCTCAGAAGCTCCGGATGGCTTCGTGGCACAGCCACGCCAGTGCCTCCAGCTCAGCCTCCTGCCATCCCCGGTACCCAGGGGTGAGGGGGGACACACCATCACCGGCTTTCGGTGACTGCTAGGGGAGGGGGCAAGCCCAGAGATAAATAAATGCATTTTTACTCTTGGAGCAAACACCACAAAATCTGACTTTGTCCATGACCACAACCTCCGGATGGCTTCGTGGCACAGCCACGCCAGTGCCTCCAGCTCAGCCTCCTGCCATCCCCGGTACCCAGGGGTGAGGGGGGACACACCATCACCGGCTTTCGGTGACTGCTAGGGGAGGGGGCAAGCCCAGAGATAAATAAATGCATTTTTACTCTTGGAGCAAACACCACAAAATCTGACTTTGTCCATGACCACAACTGCGTTATGTTACTGAAGTGAGCACGATAAGTGACAACTGGCTCCAGATAAATTATATTTTTTTTCCCCCTTTTTACATTTGGACACAAAGAAATGTTTTTATTGCCCTATAAGCCTAATGGGATGGTATAAAGTGCTTTCCAAGACTGCTTAAAAATTCTGTTTTTTTTAAAATGAAGGATTAACAACAACTCATTAAGTTGCATTAAAGCACTCAGAAGCTGTGATTTTGCTCCTTGGATAATTGAACCATTTCTGTCCATTGTGCTGCTTTCCTTGCTGAGGGTTTAATTTTTGCCTCGATCAGAAGGAGGGCTGAGGCTGGCTCAGCGCATCCCTCGCTCCCAGCCGATCCCTGCAGCTGCTGCGGCTCAGCACCACACAAAAGATGCTTTTTCTTAAAAAAAAAAAAAAAAAAGTAGTACATTTCTAGTCCTTCAAAAGATACTTCATGTTAAGCAGTCAATAGAGTTGAAAAGCAATAGTTGCTGATTTTTTTTTTCCTTCTGCACCTTGTGGAAAATCCCCGCTCCCATGGCAGAGCTGGGGTCGACTCTGCAGCCAAGCAAGGGAGGAGCTGGGATGGAGGAGGAGGAGGACGACGATGACTCAGGGTGCTGGATCCTTCCTCCCACCACCAGCAGCACAGAGGGCATCACGACACTCCTTTTAACGAGTTCAGGCTCATTTTAACAACTTGTGGTCTACTTTCGCGTTGTCTTTTGGCTTAATTTATGGAACTGGTTTTACTTTCGGGAGCTAAACCGCAGCCCCACCCAGTGTGGGGTGTCCCAGACACCCCGTGGGTCCCTGGGGCTGCTGTAAAAGCCGGTTCTGAATTATGCAGGGATGCTTCTGCTCCTCCACATCAGATCCCGGGGGAGTGTATGGAAATATTTGTTCTTCCTGAACCCAAATTTCTTCCCCAATTTACTGACTGGAGGAAGCAGCTATATTGTTAAATAAAGTATGAGCTTTTTCCTTTTCCCTCATTTCAAGAGTGCTAAGACATTCTCAGCTTTTAAATGAATAAGTTCTCTAAACATCAAAATATTGACATGCTCTTTCAAGACGACTGAAATTTAGTCCAGTAACAAGTCATTTTTATGAAAAACACAACCACAGACTGTACACACAGAACTACTGCTAACTGCGTGACAACCAGACCTTAAAAAAGGTTATTAAAAAGGCGAAATCCCCTCCTCTCGTCTCACTGCCTCCTTTGGGGCAGGAGCAGTGAAAACAAACACAGTTCACAAGGAGGAGTCTCTCCTCACGAGGCAGCGGAGGTGGCGTTGGATGGGTACGTGACCATGTCAGAGCTATTCACAGACCCAAAGGAAGAACTGCAAAGCCGACCTGTTGCCTGTCCCGGGGGCAGGGATGAAAGCGGTCCCCACCGAGCCGCTCATCGGCCACGGCTAACGGCGGCTCAAAGGCTCGTGCGCAGAGGAGCGCTCGGGAGGCAGAACGGCTCAGCCCCACCAGACCCCACTGAAACCCCTCCGGACACCCCCTGCCCAGAGCCCCAGGGGCTCACAAACATCTCTTTGAAAGGTTATTTACTTTAAAGCATTATTTACGCTGCCAGCCTGTGCCAGAATGCTGGCTTTCCAAGAAAAGCGGCATTTGGCACACCCAGGGAGCGGTACGTATTTTGACCATGCAAGTATTCATCCAAAAACGTACACGACTGCAGCAAGAGGTCGACTTTCGGTCGGTCCCTCTGGCCACAGTCTCCATTTCTCTCATTTCCAAAAAGCAGCCATCCCTGTCCACATCTCATTCTGTACATCCCTTAATAAATCTTGCTCACAGCGCACTTACAGAGCTAGGGTACGTAGTACACATCAGGGATGTTCAAACATCGGTAATCCAGTAGCATGGCTTTACCCAAACACCTTTCCTTGTCGAACGCTCTGTTGCACCAAAACAGTGCCAGCAGTCCGTTTAACACACCTGCCGGGGATTTGGTTCGTTATTTTTTAACTGTCTGCAAGTTAGACAGTTTATTTCTCCATCTCTCTCCCCACATCACTTCCCAGGGTGCAGCCCAGACCTCAGCAAGATTGCTTTGGGTCTCATGGCACCACCCAATATAATTAACTCACTTAATTGCTTACTGCCCTTGATTTCAGGTGTTTCCTTGGAAACAGCTCTTTAGCTGACAGAGACATCCTCCAGAGTGAAGACAGGATTTAAACCTATTACCTCTGAAAGCCCCTGGCCCTACAACTCTGGGAAGCACATCTCACTTGAAAGCCGCATCCATCTTCACACAGACCATAAACAGATGCAATGAATCCCTGGAAATTAATATCCGCAAGGGACACTGCAAAAGTCACTCAATATTTCAGACTATTTAATTAGAACATGCCTCCAAATTTGTCAGCCAGGGTGGCAGTTTTGGTTGAGCTTTCTGGTCATTCCAAAGTGTCCAGCATGACTTCTGTCGAGAAGCAGTTCCATCACAAGGTTAACTAAGGAGAGGAGGAGGATGCAGGACAGGGCCCAGCTCGTGCTTAGCGTGACCTGCTGCTGGTGAATCCCCTCGATGGCTTCAGGCAGTGGTTTTCCAGATAGAAGAAGTGTGGGCTTTTATCCGAGCTTCAGTAAAACATTTTATCAGTGCTGGATAGGAATTAATTGCAAAAGATGGACCATGGGGATTGGCACAAATAGCATGGCATTGGTCAAAATAATTAAATGGTTTGCATCGACGGAGCAAGCATCAAGGAGCTGGAGGAAGGTTCTCAGTGGGGGTCTTCAAGGATGGATTTTGAAGCGGTCTCACGTAGCAGCAGCAGCCTGACAGCAGTTGAGGGGAATCAGAAGAGGATTAGGAGATGTGTATCATACAGGAACCGATACCACTGAATTTTACTGGATTTCTAAAATGAGAACACATCCTCTGTACTCTCAGGCTATAAGGTCAGGCCATGAGGGTTTATTAAAAAAGTTTCTGTCGAACGCTCAAAAAATCAAACAGCTTGAAGAGGCAGTGAGGAGGAAACACTATTTCACAGTAATTGTAAACAATTAGGCAGCAGCTCTCAAGAAGGATGCTGAGCCTCCCCACGACCGTTTTACTTCGGCCCCTTTATCTGTTGTTATACGGAGTAATCTTCTGGGCTGTCTAACATGGGTCAGGCCTGGTTCTGGCTCAGAGCAGCTGCCGCGAGCAGGAGACGGGCTCTGATCCCCAGAGGTCCCTTCCCACCAGCTTTACATGTTTGACATGAAAGCACCGACAGGTCAGACAATATCTTCTATTTAAAAAAAAAATGCACCCAGCCTTTGCCCATAGTGAAATATATATTCACGGTCAGCCTGTGAGGATGTTAGCTAGGTGACAGATCACTTGGCCACAACCAAGAGCGGAGCAGGAGCACCACGCTGCAACCGGCCCCGCAAACTCCTGGGGCCCCCCTGCCGCTGGCAGCTCCCCCCTTCCCTGCCAGGGCTGGTTAGGGCTGACCAAGGCACAGTCCACGCTATTTCTGAGTATCAATTATAGATTTAGCTTTTTAAAGTATGAGCTGGTTTACAGTTCATGCCCATGCTCATCAAAGGAAGCCGTTCGCATATTGATGGAGGGATAAGACCAAGTGAAGCACGCGTGCCAGGGGCGTCCGTAGCCGGTGGAAAGGGACAGGCTGCTCAACTTTTCCCCATCGGGTGTGTGAGCACGTGAAGAAAACAAAGAGCCCAAAGTCTATTTTCAGGCCCCAGAAAGGCCACCTCGGAGGGGAGGGATCAATCAGCGCGTCTGGTGTACCCAGCCAGATGTGGGAGCAGAACACGCATGGAAAAGCCTGGGGGCAAACCCTCGGGCTGCTGAATTGGCAAATACTCCTTGCAGCAGCTTGGGGTGAGACACGGGTGAGCTGTGCTCGGGACGTTGGTGCTCCAGCCTGACCGGCAGCTCATGGGGGAAGTACAGGCTTGGAAAACCAGCAGCAAGTCCGTCTGGTGTACCCAGCCAGATGTGGGAGCAGAACACGCATGGAAAAGCCTGGGGGCAAACCCTCGGGCTGCTGAATTGGCAAATACTCCTTGCAGCAGCTTGGGGTGAGACACGGGTGAGCTGTGCTCGGGACGTTGGTGCTCCAGCCTGACCGGCAGCTCATGGGGGAAGTACAGGCTTGGAAAACCAGCAGCAAGTCACCCCGACGCGGAAAGAAGCCTTTTCAAAAAAAAAAAAAAAAAAAAAAAGACAGATCTCTGTCTGTGCCACAGCTGGAAGAGACACAGGAGCATCCCGTGGGAGGGCAGGGCTCCTCTCCTCTCCTCCACGGCTGAGCCCCTTTCTGAAGGGCCCCAAAACCGCACGCTTCGCTGGGGATACGATACACTCTCGTTACAGTTTGTGTGGTCTCTCTAAAGCCCGACTGAGGGGCAGTGAGACCGTGGAAATGAATCTGGTTTATCTCTGCGTGCGGCTGGAGACATCGCAGCGGACGGCAAGGGAGAGGGAAGGTCTGCGGGGGGGTGGGAAGGGGCAGAGCAGCAGCGGTTGGTGATGGAAGGAGCATTTGTGCTTTTATTCCCCTCTAGGAGGGAGAGGTAATGGACATTTTTCTTACCAATTTACCACTTTGAGGAAAAAAACACCACCCAAGAGTAAAAATTAGTTTCAAGTCAAAATCATACTAAAAAGGGCCAGTAAGTATCTGTGCAGCCAAATAAATGTACAAATACAGGAGTGCATGCACAAATCTCTTCTTAGCAGCTAATATCCATC
>NW_009594244.1:4344-8515 GCF_000690535.1 Cariama cristata | reverse complement strand
GTACATTTTTAAGATGCTTATTCAAGATTTACCAGAACTTTCAAAGCATATTGCTAGCAAGTTAATGCCGGGTGCCTTTGCAGCGGTGCGCATTTGGTAAATGAGTTTTCTTTCACTCCGAGTTAAGAGAAGGGCAGAGGAGTTTGAGGTTACAGGGGGGTGACGTGCCGGCAGACTCAGGCCCTGGCGCTAAGCCGGGCTCTTTGATGAGGCTGAGCGCGTACTAGTGCAACGGGCAGAGCCTAGCCTCCGTTTTAAGCAGTCTGCAGAAGGCAAGAGGTAGCACTTGCAAAGCCAGCATGAATGCAGCCGCTAACACCAGTATCACCAGTAAGGCACTACGGTATCCACAGACTAACACCAGTGCCGTCCCCATGGGGAAGGGTGACAGCCCAAGGGGCACAGCTCTCCAGAAAAGCCCATCACGGCGCAGCCCATCACGGCACAGTCGGGATCCGGAGGAGGGGCAGGGGGGGAGGCCGTGACTCCCGGCTCCCCAGTAACCTTTGGGTTAAGCCCAGCTACATCCAGACCCGGCTGCACCAGCCGCAACCCGCTATGGGACATCGTAGCGTTTGCCGCACCGATACCTAAGTTAGAAATAGCAATTTCCCCATGGGCAGGCGTATCTTTCACCAAGCTCTTCAAATCATCTTCCAGAGTAGCTCTGATCTACAGGGCTGGGATCCAGGCAGGTAGATGCCCGCACAGAGCTCTCCCTCCCCAGCCCCCAGAGCCCTCCCGGGCACCGGCCGTGGCAAACTGCACCGCGGCCGCACCGAACCCAGGGAGGGAGCACCACGGTCTGCCTTCAACAAGTTGCTTAAATCCTTTTAAAAAAGTCCTACGTAAATATAAGCTATCACTGCAAATTGTAGGAGCGAATTGCGTGCTTCAAAAATGAAGGCAATCAAAAATATATTGCAGTCGCGGATTCCCTAGAGCTGTCTCAATCAGTGAGCAATAAACTCATGCAGAAATACTTGGATCAGACAAGTGAAGCCTTGGAGCTGTGAAAGCTTTGCAGAGTGTCTTCCCTTCCGAGCAGAAGGGCCTAAGGATCTCAAAACTGAACTTGGGGTTATGGAAAAAGTCATCTTTACATCGGTTGTCCCCTCGTACCAAAGCCGCTGCTGACGTGCCAGTGAGCAGAGCTTCAGTCTCACCACGAGCAGGCATGGAGTACCGCTGAGCTGCAGAGCTACACAGTCACCGGTAGATAAAGTTGTATCTTCTTTGATTCACAATGTGATATTTGGAATTATCTTCAAATTATCTCAGACACTTTATAAAAAAATTAACTGAACCCAATCCCAGCCCCAGTCAAGGTATCAGGAGCAGATACGGCCGGTGGAGTTGCCGTCATGAGTAGCTGATGGAGCAAGGTGAGACAGAGCCAACCTGGGGATGCTCCTGCACCCACCTGCGTGGAAGAGCCTGGGCTCCAGCAAGAGAGAGGCACTGAGCGGATAAAACCGTTACAGGTGTGGTTCCTCAGAAAACCCTCAAGTGTTAAAGCAAATAAACCTGTCTCCCACACAAATCCTACATGCAATATTTTCAGTTAAACCATTGTGATTTTTAACGTCATGCTTTAATATTTTAGTCATTTCATAGGGGTATAATGTTCACAGATCAAAAATCATACAAAAATACCTTTTTTTCCTTGCTGAGATGCACAGAAATCTTCCTTTTTTTCCTAGAGTGCTGACTTGGTGTTTATATGAGAGCAATTCAAATGACATTAAAGCCAAGTACGTTTCATCTCAGGACCTCAAGCACACATGAAATATTATTTGCACATTATAACAGTTCTTTAAGAAGCCCAAGATGTGTGTGAGCATGGAGAACAGAGTAGGAAAGAAAAGCAAAGTCACAGATCCAGGTTTGCATCAGTGATACAGCAAAGTCAAGAGGTTTCTGCAAGCCCTAACTGCTGTACTTCAGTCACCATGACAGGCTTTTCCCATGTCACCTAGAAATGACATTATAACCCAGAGGGGGCAAGAGAGGACCACAGGTATTGGAAAATCTCCCTCCCCTCCTGCAAGTGCTGTTACACTCCCTGTTGGAAATGCAGCCCAGCGCAAAAAGCACAGCACTTCATTTTATCTTTTTTTACTTTCTTTTGCTCCCCTCCCCTACTTCTTTTTTACTCTTAAAAAGAAAAGTGAAGTTATTCCTGATGCCGACACAAGCAGAGGGGCAGCTCCCGCACGCAGCGGCGTGGGGGTCAGCCCTCAACCCCTGCACGCAGCTCCCCGGGGACGCGGTTTTGTGGCCCAGAGGCTTTGGCATTTGCCACCACCTATGCCCAAGGGCCCCCAGTATGGACCTGAGCAGCAGCAACCACGGGGGCTCCGGCAGGATTCATGCTTTTCGCTGCCAATTCACCTTTTGCAGTGCCCATCTCTCAGCAGTTACTCTTCTGCTACATCTTTTCTAGCATCCAACGCTGACTGCTGCCAGCTCCAAGGCTTCCTAGCAGCCCTACCTGCTCGAGCAAACCCCTCCGCACCCACAGAGCTCCGGCTGAAGGTGTTACAGCCCTCATCAGGGGATTTCAGCGTAGCTGGGCCATACCAGGGGTACCCCGGGCACAGCCCAGGGCTCCTCACCGTTACTCTTCTGCTACATCTTTTCTAGCATCCAACGCTGACTGCTGCCAGCTCCAAGGCTTCCTAGCAGCCCTACCTGCTCGAGCAAACCCCTCCGCACCCACAGAGCTCCGGCTGAAGGTGTTACAGCCCTCATCAGGGGATTTCAGCGTAGCTGGGCCATACCAGGGGTACCCCGGGCACAGCCCAGGGCTCCTCACCCCGGGTCCCTCCTGCAGAGCCATCCAGGACCAGACACTGCAAACCAGCTCTGAGGCAAGAGAAGACACCCGCAAGCACAAAGACCCTCACCCACCCCACTGCCCTCACTCAAAAAATAAATTTAAAAAAAAAAAAATTAAAAACCCCATACCTTTCATTTCATAGTGTGCTTTCAGGAGCAAGACCACTTCTCCAGTACCTCCTGGGACAAGCAGCAGGCTTGGTCCCACCTCAGAGCTCCGGTGTATACAGGCCAGGCAGCAACCCAGGCATCCCCTATCCTCACTTGCCCCCTTCCCAGGGCTCTCCTCCAGCCCAGGGCAGGGGAACACACTGCAGGGGCACCTTGACCTGATGAGGAGGAGGTGGGGAGGGCTGATCCCTGGCACCTGGCACCATTTACATCGTTCACACCTCCCAGAGCAAGAGATCACTTTGTCCTATGAAAATAAAAATATTATCTCATTACTTACACATTTAAAAAGCAGGTGGGTACCATTCTATAGGAAAAGCAGTGTGATGGCAGTAGGGGCAATAATGGGCCTTTTTATTTACCCTTTATTAAAAATGCTATCAGATGCTACCCTGTGAAGGTAAACCAGAGTTTTGCTACATTATCCCATGATCTAAGGCATTTGGGGAGGCTTAAAATATTAAGTAAAATACTGACTGCATATTGTCAGATTCTGTCATAGCGTACAGTCTCATATATTGTGCAGTGATCTGTAAGCACCAACCAGATAATACAAACTTTAAAAAAAAATTGTTGATTAACGTTGGCAGATAACTTCCCTTAATTAAAGAATTAACTCCTCCTCCAAAATTTGTTCCAGTCTTGCTCTACCACAAACACCTAGGAAAAGGTAGCATCACATCCTTAAAACTGAAAGCCTGATTTGTGTTGTGTTCATTACGCTCCCAGAGGACACTGTGCCTGCAAACTGGGAATATCGTGTTCAGGGACCGGTTTTCCTTCCCAGGGCTCTTTCTTGCATTTGTGAACTGCACACTTGAAGTTTGCATGGAAATGAAACATGTAGGAGTGCAAACCAGCACAGGAAAATAACGAATCCTTGTGAAACAAAGGTATAATTGAAACCTGGTATTGAAATGAACTTAAATTGTGTAACTATAAATTTTTGGTAAAAAGCGCCACTGAGAGAAGTATCATTTTCAGGAAAGCAACCTCTGAAGTTATCTGACACCGAGGGCATCGCCAAGTGCCATCCGTTAACAGCTGTGAAATAGATCTGCTCCTAATTGTTAATAGCACCAGCAAGATACGCTGCTGCAGCGCGGGGTATTGTCTCTGGATAGATACAGTGTCTGTGCCTGGGGGGGTCTGGCTGTTG
>NW_009594244.1:3746-4202 GCF_000690535.1 Cariama cristata | reverse complement strand
GCCACTGAGGCTGCCTTGGGCAGAAGGATGCTGCAGCGAGGGTGTCCGTGTGGGTACCAACTATCCCTGCCGCCGGGGCTGCCTTCCTTGGGCCACGCAGTGTTTGCAAAAGCAATGAATGGTGGTGCTGCCACCAGCCAAGACTTCTTGAAAAATATTTCTGCATTTTCAATCAAGGCTTTTGGCCAGAAACCTGTCTTGCTCTGCTGTTTCCAACTGGATTAAAAAAAAAAAAACCACATTAATTAACATGCGCCGCTTTTGGTGAAGCCTTGTGGCATTAAAAGCACAAAGGCGTGTTTCCCAGAATGCAGAAGGAAGCAGCAGGTGGTTGTCCTGCCCTAACTTGCTCAGCTCCGTATTTTCAGCAAAGATTGTGATAAAGAAACTGTATTTCATGTATTGATGATCCGAGGGCTGGAGCCCCTCTGCTGTGAGGACAGGCTGAGAGTGTTG
>NW_009594244.1:0-3504 GCF_000690535.1 Cariama cristata | reverse complement strand
CATCCCTGGAAGTGTTCAAGGCCAGGTTGGATGGGGCTGTGAGCGACCTGGTCTGGTGGGAGGTGTCCCTGCCCATGGCAGGGGGTTGGAACCAGGTGGTCTTTAAGGTCCCTTCCAACCAAACCGTTCCGTGACTCTGTGATTTCCCCTCCGAGCTGCACTGGCCATTTTCTGCACCTGTTTGCCCCAACCTGTGCAACCTGGACCCAGTTCCCAGTGCAGGAACCGACTGGCCCTGCTCAGCCTGTGCAGCCATAGTGATGCCCACAACTAGAAATCATATAGTTAAAAATACTTCATTCTTCTGACCCGAAGAAAAACAATTTTCGCCTCCTTAGTTCTCATATCAACATTCCCGCATTTCAGCTTATTCAACTCCCTAATTAGCCAAAGGTTTTCCTGTTTGAGCTTGAGGAAATTGGCTTAATTCAAAATAATTTTGTAGTGCTTATTTTAAGCTCCCTTTCAGAAATAATTTTATTAAAAATGTGGTTGGAGTCTTCCCATTTAAATGCTAATAACAGTTTAATTAAAATATCGTTTGTAAACTCTTCCTTGCAAGCCTTGCGCCTGAAGGAGCAGCACTGCTGTGCACGTTGAGGAGTCTTCAAAAAGCCACGTTTTAAGGAAGAAATGTTTTAAATGCCTTTGCTGACTGACAGCTGGCATCCCAGATGAAAAAACTGCTGCTGAAGTACACTTCAGCTTAAAGCAACCTTTAATGAACAGATAAGTGCTGACTGGGATCTGCTCTCGAAGTCCCATGGATCCGTTGGTCGGGTGGTGGATCTCCAACCCTCAGCCGCCTGGGACAGTTTGAGCTCCACGGCCCCGTACGTCCCACCGAGGCTTTGGAAATTCACGACTGCCCCCAGCCCCTTGAGTTTCAGCCTTCCCCGTGCTCATCCTGAGCCTTCGGGAAAAGCAGAGGTGTCTCCAGGGCTTCTGCCACAAGGCTGCCCTGCCTCCGTCCAGGTCACCTTTAGAGGAGATGTCTCCACCAGTCCAGCTCCAACCTGCGCTCTTTTTTGTGGCCTGGGTTTGTTTAAATATTTATTCGGGTGCCTAATGCATTTTTTCCCCAAGCAATCTGTTAGGATAATAATTCCATACGGGACTTGAGAGAGAAAGAGCCGTGTCTGTGCAAGGGGAGGGTATCTCAGCAGGATACCCTGCCCATGCCACCTTCTCCTCCTGCACGGTACGAGACAGGAGCCCCTGCAATGCGCTCAGCCTGTCTTCCCCGGGAACACCCCAAAAAGCCTTCCCTAGCCCCGGTGGGTGTGTTTGCGAGGGGAGCAGGAGACACCCGAGGGCTTCCCGCAACTGGGTCTCCAGGCAGAGCTGCTGTGATGCCCGCCTTGGACACCGTGCAAGGTTCACGCCGCGTCGGCATGTTACGGCACAGCTTGTAAAAAAAAAGGGGTTTTATACCGACCCCACAACGCGGCAGGCTCCCGCCGCACGTGGCGGCTCCCTGAAACCGGTGGTTAAGTCCAGAGAGGGCACAGAAAGCCGGTGGCGTGCTGGGGAAGGCATTGATGCGCGCTTCCCACCGGGTCCATACAGAAGAGTACTTTTGTAACATGAAGACGTATTTCTTTCTGTCATGTCCAGACCCAATTTTTACAGTTGTCTCCCTCTTTCTCACTAATTACCTCCATCCCAGTGGGCAGCCAGATTACATGGCAAGATAGTGAGAATGGAGCCTGTTGGCTTTATTCAGTGCAAAATAAGTCAATATATTAATTTATATAATTGCAATCTTTCGGGAACAAATTATCCTTTGCGGCGCATCTGGCCAGGTGCTGTGACAGCCCCGTCACGCAGCGCCAGCAGACGTAAGGAGTTAATAATCCTTGCAGGGAAACGGCAGCGAGCACCCTGGGGAGACAAACCACTGCTTCTCCACGGCGGGGATGTCTTCATCTTCATCAGCGGTGAGGAAGGAGGAGCTGCCGAACGTGAGCCCCGGGGCCGGGAGAGCAGCGGGAAGGCAGAAGCCACTTCTCCGCTGCGGTTGCTGGAGGTCAGCCCAAAGCCAGACCCGTCGGCGATGCCGCCAGCATCCCTGCGCCCCGATCCTGGGCTTCGGCCGTTTCGGGGAGTGCATCCCTCAGGGGGTGCCCCCCAGCAAACCACCTCGGGAGCCCGTAGCAGCTGCACTTGCACGCCTGCACACTCCGGGTTTTAGACTCTATCAGATAAATCCAGCATCCTCTGTCCCGGTGGCCACCAGGTATGCATGGGAATGGTGCAAAGCTGTGCCAGGGGAGGTTCAGACTGGACGTGAGGAAGCATTTCTTTATCGAGAGGGTGGTCAAACCCTGGAACAGGCTTCCTAGAGACCTGGTTGATGCCCCAAGGCTGTCGGTGTTGGAGAGGCATTTGGACAATGCCCTTAAGGACAACCTTCAGCTTGGGCAGCCCTGAAGCGGTCAGGCAGCTGGAGGAGGTGATGGTTGTAGGCCCCTTGCAATGCCAAAAATTCTATTCTCTATTCTATTCTACATCGATTCTCTGCTCTATTCGACATCGGTCTGGCATCAGTGTACCTCTGTTTTCCTTCAGCAGTCGTACCCCTGTTTGTATCATCCGCACTGCGAACGGCATCAAACCCTGCAAAGGTATGGGCTCGGTTTCCACCCTTGCGTTATCCGTTATTGCACTTTTTATAACAAAATGGAGGAGCACAAAGTTGTGAATATTTATACTCCGAAGCCCGGAGGATCCTGTTGTGAGATATTAACTGTGCTGACGGCATGAGTTCTCAGCTGGAGACCGGGATGAAAGAGGTACTGTTACAAGTTTGTCTTAAAATTAAAAAAAAAAAAAAGCTCATAAAAAGCACCTGTCTGTTCTCTTCATTAAGCTCGCCTGATGAAGGCCTCAGGGGAGATGATCAAGATGAATATTTTTCCACATCTAAGTAGAATAAATATACTTAAAATCAGCCACCAAATGAGAGTGTATTTATAGCTAATTACCAGTGGAACAGACCCGGAATGGAACAGAGTGTGTTTCTTACATCCGTTGACGGGCATGTTTTATAAATACACAATTTCTCACTTCCTCAGACAAAGTAGTTTGAAAGACTGAATCTTGTTTTCATTGCCTTGATCAAAATAGAACAAATTAAGATAATAAGCAATGTAAAAATGTAGAGGGGGCAAAAAAGCAAAAAAAAAAAAAGATAAAAAATCAAACCTGCAGTTTTCTAAGCTTTCCCTGGGGAGATCCCCAAGCATTTATTAGGCACCGTAATTCCCGGGAAGAAGGGTGCTGTCGGGAGTGGGCTGCAGGCAGCTACCCGGCCGTCTTCCCTCCCCGCTGCTGATGCTCTCTGCGGGAGCAAGGCAAGCTGCTCCGAAGTACCGAATTACACCCTGCTTATCACACCCGTTAAAGCATTAGATTTTATTTTTAGTCTATTTTTAAAATAGATTTTTCAAAGTGGTGATGGGAAACCCCGCGAGGCCCAGGGCCGGCAGAAAGGGAGCGAGG
>NW_009594243.1:10497-26552 GCF_000690535.1 Cariama cristata | reverse complement strand
GGCGCCGGGCAGGGGGCTGCCTGCCCTGCCCGCCTTCCCGCTGCCTGTTTCCCCCGCTGCTTGCCCTGCCTGCCCTCAGCCCCCCACTGCGGCCCGGCCGGTGCTCTCAGCCCGGAGAGGCACAGATGGGACGGGCTCGTCTCACGGGTCTGGTCTTCTCATTCCAAACATGCTGCCTACTGCTCGTTGTGCCATTATGTGGCAGGAGCTACATCTCTCACGTACACGCAGCTTACGGTATTCAAAGTTGTGTTTATTTTCACTGGGATCTGAAACTAAACTCGCTGGATAGTGCCAAGATCCATCATCTTCCTACCTGGCAGCTGGACACACCAAGACGCACAAGCCATTCCGTGAAATCCAGGCACCTTGCACTCGCTTTGCGTATAATATTGTGCCCATCACATCCTGGCCATATCACCCACAATCTCTTATTACCGTAGCAGCATTACCTCAAACGAGTGAGTTTGGGTCTCAGCAGTGTTCAGTGAGATCATTGATTTGCTAACAGTGGCAGTAGATTCGGAGAAGTACTTCAGTGGTTTGCACTGTGTGTCCAGGAAAAGCAAGAGGAGGAACAGCAGGCTTTTCTGAAGGAGCTCTGCTTGTTGGTGCTGAGCATATGGGCTCACACTAAGCACTGTGGCTATTAACACGCACTCTGTTTCTTTTACCCTCTCGTTATTTTTTTTCACATGGAATTAGATGGGAAAAAAGTCTGCAGGAGCAGATGGAGACATGAAATTCCAAGATGCACCAAACCCAAACAGACTGAGAAAAATCTCCTAAGGCTCTTCTGGCAGCATCAAATGGAGCAGGATTGTACCCACCAGTAGTGGTGACACAGCTACTCTGTGCCACTGGACGTAGCACTATTTCCTGTGACCGTATTTGGCAGGGAGTCCATAGAAGTATCGCAGATATAAAGGACTGCTATTTCCATCTCTACAACTAAAATGTATTTTAGAAGTAATACTTGGTCACATTATAGCAAAGGTACAGCATTTTCAAAAATGCTGCAGCTTGCAAATTAGGTCTGTGTTTCCAGTAATGCCAAATACTCATAAATCTAATTTAAGTCAACAAGGAACTGTAGCTCCCATAATCAAGTCCTTCATGTCTGTGAAGCCAACGCAATACTAAAGACAGGTAAGTGATTTTTTTCCTTAAGCCGTTGTTACTGCAACTGATCTTACACAATTAAAGATGAACACAACTGTGTCGCAAGTCAAATCTTTTCTTACAGGTTCTTACAGAATCAAGTTCAGAAGCAGCATCTAATCCCCCTCGCCTCATGTCAATATTTTGTTTCCCTTTGCAATGGAAAGCCTAACCCAACAGAGATGGCTTTGCTTATCATGCCCTGGAGCACCACAAAGAGCAGCCCTGTCTCTGGCCGTAACCTCCCAGGACGTAACTCATCTCCCTGGCTTCAAGGCAAGTGCCTGCGCGGAGAAGCTGTGGGGATGTAGCGCTTGCCATCAGTGGAAGTCTTGCTGAAGATTTTAATGCAGGTGGTGGTCAAGTCCACTGACCTGATGTCTACAATCCTTACTTAAAATCCAACTGTAATAAAAGGGAATTTTGCCCAAGTACGGTGCTGTCATCTGGCATCATCAACAACAGCAACATGATTTCGCTTTTAAAACCACCTCTCCCACCCAGGTATGCTTTGAATTTAGTTAAAAAAACCTGTCATCAGTATAGTGGGAACACATACAAGAAAAAAAGGTGAGAGAGAAGGAAGAGAACAGGGAGCGCATCTTAAAAGTATGAAAGTTTCTGTGCTGCAGCCCAGTTTTTCCCTGCTAGACCCCTTCTTTCACCTTCAGCATCAGGGGAAGCTGTGCAACCCCAATGAGACACTTGTTTGCCTTTGCGTCGGGATGGTTTAACCGTTGGATTTCGCAAAGCTGCCCTCCAGCACTGTCTTTCTTCTAATCCGTTATTAGGGCTGGCTCAAGGCATGCCAAGGGCACAAGACTGCTGAAGCAACAGGCCCCATGGCGGTGCTGCCGGCTTAGCCGGCGGCTGCAAAGCCTGGCTGGCCGCAGGGCAGGGATGCGCTCCCCAGCCCGGTGATCTCCGGCTCCCTCCCTCCCTGCAGCCAGTCCGACTGCCACCTCCTCTTTACCCCACCTCCCTTTCAGCTGCAGGAGCTGCCTGGCTCCAGCTCAGCCCCAGCCCCTCAGCCCTCAGGCAAGAAAATTTGGTTTTGCCTACATTGCTCAGATGCCTTGAGCAGGCCGTGTTGCTTGTTCAATAACTCCTGAAAAGAAGGAGAGCAGCTCTCAGCCACGGGTTACTGTTTAATCAGATAATACATGCTTAGGTGTTATTGCTAAAAGTCCTCCTTGGGCTCAGCAATTAGATTCCTGAAAGAAAAACTAGACCCTTAGAGGTGACATTGAAATAATCCGTTGGGTCCTAAGAACTGTTCTGTCCCCAGGGCACCCCTGAATCCGTGGTGTGCTGCTGCCCAAAGGAGGTGGTTTCACTCTGCCCCCCAGCTTCTCCTCCTCCTCCTCCCAGCTAGAGGTTTCACCCTGCCCTTCTGCTGGCTCTGACAGTGAAGTGTGCCAGCAAAACCCGCTAATCCAGGAAAACCAGAGGGGCAAAACGGCCTCCTTCCTCTTGCCTTGGCAGGGAGCCGTTATCATGACCCAGGCTCAGTGAAACTGGAGCCTGCAGCCTTCACGTTTTCTTTCAGCTACAACAGTTATTGATGGCTTGAGCCACCTCTGTGTGGCTCCAGGTCTGCCTGGGAGATTTTTCTAGATGCAGGCAAGGACAGTTGCATGGAGCAGCTGTTTAAGGCACCTTCCAGAGGAGACATGACCCGGAGCACACCATCTACCTCAGACAGCCACCTTTGAGCCTCTGTGTTGCAGATCACAACATGCTCTAGATCCAACCTCTTTGCAAGAGCAAGAGGAGCCAGACACTTCACCACCATTGCACTGACCTCAGAAAAGGGAACCGAGTAAAACACCCTTGTTAGGGAACAGCCCCTGAGGAAGACCCAAGAGAATCAAATACTCCCAGACAGACCAGGGGCTGCTGGTGGCCGCCGGGCTGGAGGCAGAGGACATACCTGCTTGTCAGCAAGGGCTTGAGAAGGATCAGAAAGGAAAAGCTTGCAGGACTGAGCAGCAGAGAGAAAAGGTTGTTAGAAGCAAGTAGGTATCCTCTGGAAAATCTGGAGATGTGCCCAAATGAGGAAAGTAGAAAATCTGGCAGATTAAACGTGAAAGGTGCAAGAAGGAGGCCAAGCAGTGGAAGAACAATTTGCAAAAGGTATTAAAACAAATCATAATTTTGTCTTTGGATGCCCCACGGGCAGGAAGTCTCTCTGTCAGAGAACTGGTGGCGTCCCTGATCAGGATCTGCAAGAAACACTCAGAGAAGAGAAGGTCATAGCAGAAAAGCTAAATCAATTCTTTGCTTACCCTGGAGGCAGGTAGAAAGGAAAGCCAGAGCCCCCCTTTGAGGGGATGCGCAAGATGGTCTGTGTGTTGGTAGAGGATGCTGTGGAACGTGCAGACAGAGAGCAAGATCAGGTGGCATTCAGCAAGAGTGCAAAAGAAACTCAAGGAGAAATAACCAAATTAAGCATTAATGATGGTGCATAACCTCTCACTTAAAATCTTCTTGATTACCCAAGGTCTGAAATAAAGGAAATGTGACACCAGCTTTTTAAAAGGATTTCTTCCAGATGATACCTCAGAAGCTACTTGTTGGTAGGCCTGAAATCAGTACCAGCCACAATAATAGAAAATGTTTTAGGTAATAAGATCAGTGAACACATTAATACATTTAATATACTGGGGAAAAGTCAACATGGGTTTTATGAATGGGAGTAAGTTATATCTCAAAAATCCTCTGGAGTTGTTTAAAGGAGTCAACAAACCAGAAGATAGGGAAAAAAAAATTCTAGTTGATATTTTCTACATAGGTTTTCATAAAAGGGCTTTCAGCGAAACCTCTTCTCAAAGGACCTCAGACAGCTATGGCACAACAGGAAAAGACCTTACACAACTTTAAAAAAGTGATTAAAAGTGGGAATAAGGGTCTGCTTTTCCCAGCAGAGAGGAGCGGTGATGGGAACTCCTCAGAGCAAGGGAAACCAGTCTGGTTTTGGAGTGAGGAATACTGCACACAGGGACCTGGAGAGTCATTTCTGCCTGGGGCAAGCTGCATGCCCACACCAAACTCCATTTCGGCTCCTCCACCGACTCTCTTGGGCTATCAACAGTGCAGAGCTCTGCTGTGCTCATGCAGTGACAGCTCGTGGCTGATAACAAGTGATCTGCTCTCGTGCTGCAAAAAACCCGATGTATTTTCCTTTTGTCTAGTGACCCTACACTTTTCCCCCCAAGGGATGTAGCCAGATGTTAGCGAGGTGGTGGATTCAACATGGGGCCATAGCTCAGGAACTGTTTTCTTGTACTACTATTAAGTATCACGCAGTGCCACGGTACAGAAAAATACAGCAACATGCAGCTATGTTTATCCCATCAGTCAGAAAATGTTAAGCTAATTTGAAGAGGGAATGTTTTTGTTCCCTTTGTAATAGAAATGAATAAATACAGTGCGACAGGCCAAGTGGCATCAATATACATACCGTTTTGCCAGTAGCTTGGAAAAACAAACATTCTGAGAACAACCATTTATGTCTTCAATACAAGATAAAATGTTGCTGTGTATGCTTGCACGCAAACAATCTCCTCCAGCATTGTTCAGAGCTAATCAGCACGGTTACAGTTAAGCAGACATGGCCTTACAAATTCATGTTTGGTTTGGGATTTGGTGCCTGTGGTAATCTGGCATATGTCACACTTTCTTCTCCAGCTTAATTTCTTAGAATTATAATGGAAAGCAAATAATGATAATCATTCAAATTGTGTGTGCTGATTATAGGAATAAGAAAACAAAATAAATGGTACAAACATGCAAATCCCCACATTAGAAACGTGCACATTGCATTGCACCATGGGGTTTGACAGCCCCGGGCCCTGCTACAAATGTGCGAGAATGTGCGGCAAAGCAGGCTTGGGTTTGCTAAGCTCTCACAATCCCTGTTTAAGCTCAAATACGATAGGGATGTTTTTAACAGGCACAGTATCAGAATTAATGCACATAAAAGAATGGGAAATAAATAATAAAGAATGATGGGAGGAACTGACAAAGGAGAGACAGAAAGCAAGTGGTTTATTTAAAAAGAAAAAAAAGTAAAAACTGTGCATGTGTGACACTTCCAGGAGGACAGAGAAGTCAGAGGACAGTCCATGACAAAATGTCTGACAGCAGGTTGCAGGGGATGAGATGGTGCCTTGACGAGGGACAAGAAAACAGCAAAGGCTCACAACCAGTGGGTTACGTCTGTTGGGAGCTGATGGCTGTTATCTGAGGAAGAGCTAAACTGCAAAGCCAAGGAGTGCGATACCCGGAGAATAGATAGGAGCCCCCATGGACAACAAGGCCTGGGGAGATCCAGCAGAGAGAACCTGAAGAAGAAAAGGATAAATTTCAGATTCTCTCACTCCCATCCCCTGGGAGACGGACATTTCAAAGCAGAAAACTGCGTTCCCACAGGATTTCGAATTGAGCTAGATTCACATTAGGTGTGCTTGATATGAACACCCCAAAACATGGGACATTCAGATATTGGGGTACTGTTCAGACTGAGACTTGGTCTAACAAATAAGATTTTTTTAAAATTTTTTTTCCCTATTATAGTTAAGATCTGAATGTGAAAACAGTTCCAAAAATCAGGAGCCACTTTCAAAGAAAAGATACTGTGAGGCATTAAGTAAGGGATTGTATGGCAGAATAAAAATACGAGTAAGCAGAGGGATTTTCCTCTCCACTTAAGACCTAGAGCTCTTGGAAAGCAGATCTGCTGTGAAAATCAGAGCGCTGCTGATTCTAGACAGAAGCAGCTTTCTGCAGAAGCACATCTCCCAGCATTATCAACAAGTAGCAGAATTCACTGTGTGAGAGGGGGGATTTGTTTCTCAGAGAGGATGACACCTTCTCTCCTTGTGGACTACAAAAAAGAGGCAGAAGAAATCACAACCACCATGCCCAATGACACCTTGTACTCAATATTCAGAACTGAGCTTGGGTTTTTGCATTTCCAGCCCCATCACCAGGCACTTCTTCCTCAGAGCTGCATTTCCAGCCTCAGGGCTGAGATAACCTGACCAAACACAGAGAGTTTAAGATGGAGAAGTTACGAGACACAATATGCGAGGCTGACAGGATATTGAGTCCGATGCCACAGACAGGATTTATATAGGTTCATAATGTTAGCAGCAGTAGTGAGATGGCCTGTTTTAAAGCATATAAGGAGGAGAATGCTGACAGGTTCACAAATAAACTCGAGGTTCAAGTGATACTTTTTTAATTATCCCCAAGAAGACGGACAAAGTTCATTCCCATTAGACATTAGCGAAAAAATACTGAAGTCAGCAAGAGCTTCAGTTCCGACAGCAGTGAAGTTTGAGTCTGTGTATCTTACTCATGCATGATGTTTTCCACTAAGATGGGTTATGAACAAAGGCATGAAATGTATTCCTGAATGACTTCTTTTGCTTAAACTGAAAATAAATGCATACTTCTGTGTCCTGTTTTTCCTCTTGAAAATAAAAAGTAGCCAGGACAGACACAATGTGCTCCCGAAAAGTTCAAATTTATACCAGCAAGAACAAGCACTGCAGTCATCACCTTTGCAAGGGCTCGTTAAAGGAGTTATTTTCCCCTGCAGGACTTGTCAATCTAATTTCACAGACAAGGAAAGTAACTATTAGGATATTTATGCTAATTTATTTTCCCACCACAAACTAACCCCTGGAGTTACAGCCATCCGAAACACGTTGTGTGATCTGGCAGCACTCCAAACCCCGCTGCCTTCCCTCCCGTAATTAGTACCTTTTACTTCATTGTATGCACTCACTCTTTGTACCTTGAGTCTCTGTGAAACCTCAGGTGCTTATTTTTAATGAGCATAGCAATGAAGAAAATATATTCCTGACAGGACTTATGAAGAGAGACGTCAGCAACTTCTGGAAGAGTAAGCTATACATTCGCTGGTGGCTAGAGTAAGTCAAGTGGATCTACTTGCTCTCTGTTTATGACTGTATAAAATATAGCTACACTTTATGCAGGCAGTTTTCTGTAATAACCATTTGTTGGAGCCTACCCTTTAATAGCATGAACAGAAGAACTATAGCTTAAATATTTGGCCTGAAGTGAAAACCTGTGCTATTACTGATGTGCATTGTTGTTAGAATTACCTGCATATTGAATTATATTAACAGGGCTATTAAGCAAGATGGTCTCAAGTCCATCTGATTCAAGCAAGGAATAACTTGCCTCTAATAAAAAAGACAAGAAGAACACCAGGTTTTCTGACCCAAGTCTGCCAGGTGTGCAGTTTACAGAAAATATTTCATTCTACAAGTGATATCATGGCTTACTTGAGCTTATTGAGAATTGCTGGGCTTTGGCTACAGTCCTCCAACAGCTCTATTCTCAAATAAATGTGTGGAGACACTGCCAGGAGATCTAACCTGTTTGTCAGGAGAAACCTCAAGTTATTCGCTCGTCAGCAGCACTACAAGTCCCCCTGTGCATGGTCAGCCAATTTCTTTTGCCCTCTGATCACAGCTGACGCAACTGATCCCTGCTACCCCAAAAATCAAATGGGAATGTGCTAATACCAGAGCAATACAAAGAGTGGTTCTGCAAGTGATACCACAGGCATGAATGCAATATTAAAAGCTGAAAAAGACAAAAAAAGATCTCTGGAAAAACTTGCCCCTAGCCTCCAGGAGATTGTTCTCGAGTTTCAGCATTAGAGGACTCACCTTTATCCGGTGTGGCCTTCTTGACTGCAGTCCCCTGCCAGACACCCACAGGATCTCAGATGCTTCCAACCTAAACATTGGAAGGATAGCAGCACAGGAGAGAGAAAAGAATGAACAGAATTAGATAACAAATACAACATAAGTGAAGAAAATCAAATAATAAAATGAAAACAGAACTCGTTTGCTGAACTTTTTTCCCACAAAAGGCAGCGAGGCTATCCTGTTAAAGTGGTCAGCCAGAAGGAATGACTTTTTTTTTGCTGGGCATCACTCAAGGCTCCAAAACGGTTAAGAAATAATGCTGCTGTTGTCAAAATGACAGAATTGGCAGGAAGGAGGAAAAGTTAAATTTCAGACAACACCACTAATGAAGAAAATGAGTGTCAATGCACAAGTTACTCAGCATGATGCTCCACAGTAATCAAGGACAACAGACAACATAGCTACGGAGTACGCAGATGCGTAAAACTGCTCCAGCCCCGTGGACTGGAAGATCCCAGTCACTTGGCCACAAGGAGAGAGAAAAGGAGGAATCAAGATGTGAAATTATGCATGGTTTGCTGTTTCATTTCCTGCACTGGGGTTCAGGCCAATCACGTTGGCGAGGGTTTCCCCAGACAGCAGAGCTTTGTGAAAGTACCTGTAAATACGTGCAGTGTTCTTGAAGTTATACAAAAACTTTTCCAGTGAAAATTGTAATCCAGAGTATGCCATTAACAGTCATTGCAGCTTAACTGACAAAAAAAGGTATCTTATTACCTACTAATAATGAGACTAGCTCTAGTAACTATTGAAATGAGGACGAAAAAGATGAGAAAGGGAGAGAAACATGCCCATGTACAATTTGTGATCTTTAATGGAAATGGCTTACATCAGTTTAAATCAATTACAAATTGCTTTTACTCGATGATATATTAAAATTGCAAGAGAGCTTTCTAAGCACAGCTAGCTATCTGGTTACTAGAACACATCATTTCTTGGTTGTCGGTATTGCTTTAGTATTTAATATCCAGCCCTAAGTGAAAAAGCAATACAACTGTGTCACATCTTTAGAGACTATATTCACAGCTGAGCGGTAAGTGAATATGTCCTAAAAATACCATGAACTGGGCACATTTCAGGCTACCGAGTCAAAATTATAAACTTCCCATTTAAAAGCCACGTACAGTTGAAGTAGCACATTCATCCTTCTTTTGTTCTGCAGACACATGAATGACAAAGCTGAAGTTTTATGTACTGAGATCCTGCATTCAGTAAAGGCAATGGCACAATTCCCATCGTAGCCAGAGTTTCTCATCACTGAGTTCTTGTTGTCTATAGACCGAGCCATTATAGCAGTGGAGTATGTGGAAACACTGTACGTATTCATACTTCCCTACAAATTAATCATTTGGGCTCACACAGGTGAACCATTTAACCTCCAAGACGATACGGCTTCACCACCATATGCAAACGCCCGAGTACTGAGGGCAAGCAGGAGACTGACTTCGCAAACATTTCCACAGAAGCAGGCTACCTCCAGCCTGCAGCTGGTCTGTCTCCCTGTGTCTCACAAGAATGCGGTCCTTAGGAGTTTCTGCAGTAGTTTTAATATTTAGTCAATATTTGGCATAAAATTTAGTGCAGCAAAAATGTCAAAATTACAAACCTTAGGGTTCTCCTTATAGACAGAAACAGAGACTCTTTGCTCACTGTACCAGACCGTCAGCCTGGCCTAGAAGTCATGTTGCTTCCATAACAGCAAAATTAGAGTCCTTATCAGCAACGTCTCTCTAGATTGGGAGGTTCAATCTATATCCCAAATCTAAGCAGACAGTTTCTTTTTGTAATTTTAGCTCTTATATCAGTTTCACTCCTATATGCTTGAAACACCAAAATTATAAATGGATAAGTATTAATTTCCTATAAAAATAGATGCACACACATGGATGGAAATCCATAGCCTCATAGCATCATCAGATACAAACCTCACATCTAGATTAAGGGCGTGAGTGTGGTGGCAGTTTGTGCTTGATAGGTTTTTTAACAGCATAAAAGCAAATTCCCTCTCACTCTGATATCAATGTTCTGTAAGAGGCTGTTCTATATCTGTAAGAAACAATAAACTGGAGAGAACTAAGACATGATTTTGTATTTTATTTTAAAACCAAGTAGAACATAAAATGAGTATTTCTCCCAGAAGAGCTCTCTTGATTTTAACTAATGCACTCCAGTAAAACAAAGGAGAAGTATGTTAAAGCGAGTTCTGTGGGAGCTTTTGTATCTGGCAGAGTTTCTCTGGAGCCCCAGGAATGGGAGGATAACACATCTGGAAGATACAAGCACAAAACAGAATATTTAGAATCATTTTTCTTGCTCATGGGAGGGAAGAGCACTGCAGGCTCTCTGCACACACTGATGCAGCTCCGCAGCACTTGTTTGCTGCATTTACTTGAAAAATTAAAAGAAATGGGAGACTCCATATGATATTGGTCTAGAGTGCTTTTTGCAGAGAATTTGCCTGGGGCAATGTCCCAGGGCACTGTATGCTACACAGATAGGGATTCAGTCCTGCAGGAAACATTCTCTGCCATATCCCAAAGTTTGAGAATTTTCCAGCACTATTTAGGTACCATAAACCTAAAAAGTTTCTCTGTTGACTACAGTCACCTCCAGCTTTCATGGTCATAAAATCTCTTCTAGATCTGGTATTTTAGAATAAAATTTTCACATACATAATATTAATGTGGTATGTAGCACAGTGTGAGACAGAAGAGATCTGAGCTGTAGCTACATACAGGACCTTCTGCTTCTTATTCCTATTTTAAATCAATGAGAAGGGAAGCTTACTTCCTGGTAGGTTTGTTCTTTGAAGATGACTCTTGTATGTCTCTTCCCCTGATTTCATGGGAAAGAGGTTCTCACCTGTGGAGAAGATGGGAAATTAAAGATGAAGTCCCAAACTATAGCTGGTTTCTGGACGTTGCAGTTCCTGATGCTGGCCGTGTGGCTCTGCGGGGATAACCCAAGCCTCATAGCAAAATGGTTGCAAGATCAGGAGTAGGTCTTCTGTCCAAATCGCTGCAGGTAAACTTTGCGAGCTTCTTTACTCCCATTGAGAGATTCAGATAAATTCGACCAAGGCAACTTGCTGGACTGACCCTGCTCCTCCCACAGTGTGTTACCTTGATTCTGAATTTTATATATATGTTTTCATTTGTATATTATTCTAAAAACAAGACAACTTTGCTTGCGCAGTTGGTATGACATTTCCATCCTGCCATTTCAGTCACCTGTTAGCAAAACAGATGACGATTCTGATGTGGGAACTTCAGCTAGGCACTCTCCCAGACAAGGTTTTTAAAGCAAAGTGGCCTAAATTGTCTTATTTTGGCAGACACATAATATTAGCATCAAAACCCAGCCTACACCTAACAGTTCAAGCCCTAGGAGATCCGGCAAGAAGCAGCAAGAATTTGTTATTCTGCCTTCTGTTCTGCTCTAACTCTGACCCCAGTGCTAATTAAACCTGAGAGATACTGGACAGAGCCAAGC
The DNA here is from genome assembly GCF_000690535.1 of Cariama cristata. Lineage (NCBI taxonomy): Eukaryota > Metazoa > Chordata > Aves > Cariamiformes > Cariamidae > Cariama > Cariama cristata. The sequence goes on along the minus strand of NW_009594243.1, from coordinate 15,147 downwards.
TTAAATATAAACCATCATAGAACCAGCAACTCCTTCAGGTTGCAAGGAGCCTTGGGAGGTCTCCAGTCCTCCTGGTTTCAGAGCAGGGTGAACACTGATTTCAGACCATGTTCCTCAGTGCTTTACCCCGATGGGAGCTGAAGACCTCCAATGTCAGCGATGTCTTCGGAGTGCTGTGGGCTTCTGTTCTTGTAATTAATTATCCTCTAAAGGAAAAATATTCTTCTTTATCTCTGGTCCTTTGCTTCAATTTATGTTCACTGTCTGTTACTCTTCTGCAGTGCACCTCAGTAAAGAACCTGGCTCTTCCTTACTGGTGCCAGAAAGTGGATATCAGGTCCCCTCTAAGCAAGGCCAGTTCCCTTGGCTGCCTCTTCTAATTTCCTTACCATCTTGTTTGTCCTCCAGTTGCCTTGCTCCAGTTCATCAGCATCTCCCTTATGCTCCCTTCATCCAAACCTGGATGAAGTGCTACAGAAAACTAAGAAAAGTGCAAGGACATACAGAAGCCAGCAGAAATGTTACCAATCCAAACCTTAAATATCACGTACCACAGCTACTAAAAAACGGTATCATTTAACCAATATATCCCACAGCCAGAGTGCTCACAACTGGTGTAAATGGTCCTGCTCTTTTCCTGGTCTCACAGAGTCATGCATTTCATCTCTGCCCTAAAAGGCAGCCTTGTTTTAATTCTGCTAATGAATCTGAAAACACACTATGGAGGGGCTTGTGTGCTCCAGCTGATCCCTGAGAAAACAACAAAAGAAATTACTGATGATGAAGGCAGGCATTTGTCTGCCTCCCAAAGAGAATAATATCCCCAAGAGCATCACGATGCACTCAGCTACTTCCAGCTATGTGGGATGAAGACACTACTGACAAAGTTTCTTCCGAAACATGTTATTTGCCCTTATTAGTTGCGTAAGATTAATCTCTATTCCCCTGCTACTTCCAGTTACCTGGGAACCTATCTATAGTCCCAGGTCAGGAATCTCCATTGGCAGCAGATTAAGTTGGAGGTGGAGAGAAGTAAATGATGGCATTTTTCTTGTATCTTACAGAATCACTGCCTTTCCTTACAACTGGGTATGTCAGCACTCCAGCAACTGGTATATCTGAATTACAGTGGATCCAATTGTTTAAATTTCATGCCATTTCTCTTCAGGAGCTCTGCATAGTCCACTGGCAGATATACACATTTTCTTTACGCCTAGCAAAGCACTGGTTGTTCTGAATCCTGGCTCACCTTATGAATAGTAATTGTAATCTATGGTTTTTACCCTCAGCATTTCACCAGTGATAGTTTTAGACATTAGCAATCTTATCAGAAAGTAACAAAGCAGCTAAGAAAGCCTCAGTCTCCCAAACCCCCTCAGCTCCAGAGGAGAAATGCTAGCTGACAGGGGTTTGAGCTGGTCCCTATTTAGCAAGGATCACATTATGGTGCAGTAATCATTTTCCCCTTGCTCTCTATGAAGTGGGAAGTGAAGTTACCATCATTCGCTTAACAATGTGAAAGATTAAGGAGTCCATTTCCAAATAGTTGCAATAAAACACAACTGGCAGGCAGAGTGAGGATGAGAATAAAAAAAAAAATAATGGTACAAGTAGCAGGCTGAAGGAGCAAATTGCACTTTCGAAGCAAGGCACGGGGCTTGGCTGCGTGTTTTCCTTGGAAGAACGGCAGGAACTGTCTCTAAGTGCGGTTCAGGTGACAGGTAAGCTCTGCAGAGCCAAACCCGAGGTACAGCTGCTCTGCACAAAGGGACTGAGGAGGGGGAGTGTGATTTCACTCCCCTTTCACACCCGAAACAGCTCCTTCTCACTGCTTTAGTTAAACTATAAATAAAAGTGTCCTCTTGTCATCTCCTCCCATCCACCCCCTCTGTTCTGCTTAGGGATGGCTCTGGCTTTCCTGTATCCCCCATGGAAGAGCAAGAACCCAGGGGAACCTTGCAGGGGCATCATGACGGGGATGTTCAGGTAACAGGGGTCCCTCTGCATGCCCCTCCCCATGCCAGACATGCTTCACAGTCCTTGTGATGGAGGCTTGGAAACTGGGCACCTTCCCTGGGACCCAGATGGTTGGCTTTAAATAGCAGGAGTTACGAAGTCCACTCTTTCATTAATAGGTTGAATATTAGAGAAGAAGTGCTCGGGTGCGGCTTATCTTATCTTCTCTAATAGAGCACGCAATGTGCAATGCTTTCAGATATGGGCCAAACACAAGTGATAAGGCAAAACCAGAGCAAAGACATCATTCAGCTAAGGACCAGCCTGCATGTGTCTCAAACAAAACTGCATTTAGGGAGTTTTCTTTTAAAAAAGAAAAGAACTTTTTTTCCTTAAAAAAAAAGACAACATTATTTTTTCTTTAAAAAAAAAAAAAGAAAAAAGTTTCAGTGTTTATATAGCCATAGTGTGTATGAACGTACTGTTGTGATTTATATTTTCACTTGCCTCAAACTCCAGGTTTTTACCTGGGAAAGCAGGAAAATATTCTTCTTGAGACATCTGTGACCCAGCCAGAAGCCCCTGTCTAACCTGAAGCAGTGCGTTACCGTCAGAGCTGCACGCAGCAGTATCACTTGGTAAAGTATCAGTCAGATGGAGCTACAGACGCTCCAGTTGCTTCTCAGGCTTCCAGTCCTTAAATAACATGATAGTATCAGGGAAATGGCAGAGACAAAGACTAATGTGCCTCCTTCTGTCCCCATTTGGCTTCTCATTTGCTATCTTGTCTATTTGTATTCTACAATACAAACCCTTCCAGGCGTAGGTTCTTCATTCCCACACGGTGTGTAATACAAGAGGACCCTAACTCACGCTTACAGATGTTTCTCTAATATATTTGTATTATACAACATGTCATCTTGGGGGTTGTTGACGTTTGCATTTGTGTTTTTAACACAGGAATTCAGAAGAGGGCTCGTAAAAGAGCAGAACCACCTTATAATGCATTTTCAAACCATTTTCCATTTTACAAATCCCCATCCTCCTTGCACTTGGAGAACATAAGGGAGTTCAGATAAGAACTGGAACCTTTCAGGTTCCCTTCCCTCTGAAGAGATGCTGAACAGTTTAACTCCCTTTTTTCTTCTAAATAGCTGCATCTGCTCGGCATGGAGTTGATTTATATCGGACATTAGAGCACTGTGCTCAGGAGCTTGCTAATTATCAAAAATGCTTTAGCGCATCAGCTCTATCTAGTCCTCTGTGTGTTTGTGCATATATACACACATTATATACACACATTATGTATATAATATATATACCCATATATGTGTGTATATATGTTTAATGTGTGTGTGTGTGTGTGTGTGTATATTTTTACATTTATAGATCTATATATACAGACATACATATGCACTTTTCCCCCCCGCTTTGTGAGAAAGTATTACTTTTGACGCAGGCTGAAACAATTATTTCAGTTAATGTGGGCAAATGAGTGGCAGTGGACATCAACAGCACATACTAAATATTTCACTAAGGCAGAGATTTTTCAGGACAATGTTTGAGATGCATCTGGTGGGTCCCACGAAGTGCTCAGGGGTTGGTATATGGTCCATATATTAAAGTTTTACATTCCACTGCAAACAAAACCTAGATTTCTGGTCAAGTGAAGAAGCTAGAAATCAGAGAAAGGTGCCATGCTACAGCTGGTATCCCAGGGCAGACAACCGAGTAGCTCCTAAACTCCGCTGAAGTCAGCATGAACACATAATGCTTCCTGGAGTTTGAGATTGTGTAAAAAACAACATTAAATTAAAAAAAAAATGCATTCCTTGCTCTTTTCTAATTGCTACGGGATGCAGTTCGAGGGTTCATTTTTAAACATCAGAAAGATTTGTTGATTATAGATTTAAACTCTTTGGGCTCTCGCTGTAAGTCAGTGTGACAGTGTCTCATACATGTAACAGTCTGACCCTGATGTGCCCATAGCATAGATCAAATGATCAGGATAAAAGTTCAGGATATGGGAACAGATAGGTTTCACTTTTTATCATTCTAAAGCCTTCCTTCTCTAGTCAAGGACGAGACTTTTGGCTTAGCTAGGTATTTGGATGCCTTATTCCCATCTAGTACTTATGACTTAGGAGCTACTTATGTAAACACCTCCACAAATCTGGGATTCAATATCTGAGCTTTACACCCTTCCATCTGTGAAACAGGGGTAACAGTACTTCTGGTAAGTATGGTTAATTTTTTATAAGCTTAACTTTTCTGGAAAATTAATCCTTTAGAGTTAATCTAGTGCTTCACTAGTTAAACAGAAACAAAGGTAAAAGCAAAAGTTTATCCAAACACCCTTCTCCTGTTCAGCTTCGTTCATCACATCCAGGTTTAGTCTCTCTTAGACCCAGTCTATCACAACCACCCCAGAAAGAGGGTATTATTTCACGAAGGAGTCTACTTCTGTAGGGATACTCAGAAAACAGAGACAAACCCATTAAAGGCATGAAGTCAGTGTGCAGTAGTTAAAGCACGCTGAATTCCCACGTGACTCCTCTCTTAAAGCGAGCCTTACTCCTGAATCTCAATCTTCCTTTCAGGAGGATTAACAGGGATTAATGACTGCCAGACTGACAGCCCTCAAAATGCAACTGCAGCTGGGGGATCATTGGTGTCACATCACCATTCCCAGTC
>NW_009594243.1:6647-10466 GCF_000690535.1 Cariama cristata | reverse complement strand
TTCCTGCTGTGTTAGACTTAGAATCATTTAATATTTTTACTGATGACAAAATGCAAAATCATCACAGTTGAAGTTTGCTAATGGCACAAAGAGAGAAGAAAACAGGTAACTGGCACAGAGAAATCCAGTTCATTTGGCAAGGTGGATGTAGGCTAACAACATGCATCACAGCAAATGTGGAGTGCCAGCTCTGTAATCGAAGAGCGTTTTTTTGATGGGGACTTCAGGGAGCTGCGGCTGAAGGCAGCTGGAGCATCCAAATAGAGAAACGCCTGACCTTGTATTCTCAGCGCTCCATTGGGCCCAAAAGTTGAACACCACCTATGACTGGAGAGACAGAAATACTGAGAAACAGTTGGAAAATGCTATTATTTCTGTAACTGGCACTGTGCCTAGTGCTGGCGTCAACATGAGAGGACTCGGGGAAGCACGGTAGAATACCAGAAAAAAAAAAATAGATTTCATAGATTTGCTGGAGGGAAGAGTAAGGGGATTACTTCATGGACTGTTATAAATACCTAAGGTCAGGCACAAAACACACAAAACATTTATTTGGCTCATTGGTCTGATGAACTACATCATAGCATGGCCCAAGCTGAGCTCACACAGAGGGATGTGTCCTTGGTAATGGGGACCATCAAGTGAGGATTGCCAAACACGGCTGTGAATTTGCAGCCCCTAGCAATCTTTGCATCAGGAATGGATGTTGTCCTAAAAGAAATCAACTACGGGAAGTCTGCCTAAGCAGATGACGATAATACTCCCTTCCAGTCTTATGAAACTGTGAGACCATGCTTCCATATTTCCATATTCAAAACACTCCGTATAAATGACATTGTGATGACGGTGTTGGCACTGAAAGAGCTAAAGACTTACGATTTGAAACATAGTGCAGGAGAATCCTTATGCAAATAGTCACCAAGTGTTATAGTTTTACTGCTAAAATAATCGCTTCTGACTCTTGCTCAGCCTTTTATTGGGAATATTGACCCTGCCCTGTGCTAAGTGGGCTGGGGTGCTCATACCTCAACTGAGATATCTACAGTTGCCTGCTGCTATGGTCCTGCAGTGCCATGACATAGGTCAGTTGTACCTTGTTAAACCATATTATTCATTGTTTGCTTTCCTAGATTCTCACTTCTAAGGGTTTTGAGTGCCACTTTAAAAGCATTAATGTCAGTTTTCATACATGTTTGCTACTAAAATCGAATACAGGTTTTTGTGTTGCCTTGAATAAGGTATGAGGACACCATGAACTCTTAACAGTAAGGTGATGGTATTCTCCTTAAATGCAGTTCTTCACATTAATGCAGGCACCCTTTAAAACAGTACTATATTTCTAAAGTGAATGCAGATAACCTCAAACAACCTCAGTCTTCCACTGAAATTCAGTTGCAGAGTGCTTTTATAATGATAATATATAAGAAAGCTGTCATCTTGTCATCTCAAGAGCAGCAGTCCATCACTTTATAAACCATTCTGACACTGGCTGGTAAGAAATGTCAAATTTTTTTATTATTATTTTTATATTTTTAGAATAGATTTGCTATCTGGTCTCTTTGTATCCAGCCTGAGTTTCTACGAATAATAATTTCATAGGTTGTCCATCAGGAAAAAAAATACCCTACTTTTATGATAGTGCCATATTGTCTCCACATGCTGACATTTCCACTTCAGTCCTACTGAGCTCATTCTTGGCCTAGGTCACCATATCTTGTTCATACTTCTGGAAAAAACTTCAGAGCGTCTTACTTTGGAAGAGCCATGGCATTTACTACCTGAGTCAATATTCTGGCTGTCACAGGCAAGGGCTACTGGCCCTGACACTTGCTGTTATTAGATTCTGGTTTTATCTGCCTAAAACTTGACAATTATAGTGTCTGGTTGAAATGTTTCATCCAAGTGAAAACTAGTCTTAATTTTCTCAGAAATTCTTAATCAAAATATTGTTACAATGTTAGGATATAGAAACTAGATTTTTTTTTTTTTTACATCCTGTCTTTTATGTAAGAATCATTAATTTTTTTCAAAATTTACTCTGTTTTGGGGAGGTTTTTGGAGGAGCCAAAGGTGACACAAGAGCAACTTGCTCCAATATCAAGTAAGTTGCCCTGATTTCAAAGAAATGCCATTCACTTAGGGGCCAAGTCTGTCCCAAACCATGGCTGCGGGGTAACGTTTGTGTAATGAAGCTGTCACACATAACTGCCAAGTCCCTACGTCAAACGAGTCCTGGGGATTTTGATCTGCGTAACTCAGAAGAGGATTGAACCCATGTGATACCAGTGCCAGCTTTAGAAACTTTCATGAGATGCACACTGGATTTGCTTTATCCCTTCAAAACAGCAACAGGAAGTAATCTCTAAGAAATATAGTAAAGCGTTAGTTTACTGTTCTTAAGTGATGGCTCCATTACAGACTTAGAGTAACATATTATTATCCTAAACCTAGTGCTTACTTTGGAAATCAGGGAAGAAGTGCTAATATGTCACAAATTTGACACAAAAATGATCTCTTGGGCAAAAAAATAAAGTAGCAGCTATTGAGATAATACTGTAGTGTCTGGTTGTCTCTGTGCTAATGGAAATTGGGGAAAATTCACCGAAGAGGGAGAAAATTAACCAAAGAGCTATTTGCAGGCAAAGACCAACAAAGATCTGATGAGACCTGGTCTCCAAGTGACTCCGTGAGGAGTGGGCATCCCCTTTCCCAAACGGCAGCCATGGCTGCTGGAAGTCACCCCCTGTTCGGAGGAGGATGGGAAGAGGGGGGTTGCCTGCTCCTGCCTGGCAGGACACCTCCACATCCAGCTCCCATGAACCTGCTTCTGTTCAGAGAGTAAGACACAACTGAAGTGACCCCCTTGCCTCCACCTCATGGAAACTCTACGGGCCGCAAGTACATTTTCTTTTCAATTATAATTCCCAATTTAAAACAAAAGCTCTCTTTGAGAAGACGAAGAACAATTCAGTCACAAGGTTGGCTTTTTTTGTTGCTGCGCCTACAAAATTCACTCAGCCCTACAAGCACATTGTGGTGCTGTTTAAGCTCAGCTTGACTTCAGCTGAGTTTAGTCCCAGAAGCTCGACTTCCAAGGACTCCATCAGCTGGCTGAATGACCTCCTGTGGGCAACCACGTCCCTACCACATTTTTAGCTGAAATTGGTGACAGACCCTGAAGCTGCCTCAGTTTCCCATTTTGGGAGTCCTCAAACTTAACTGAAGAGAAATAATGACTTTTCCTGTCCCACATGCCAACTTGAACTAAAATACTTCTTTTCTTGGCAACATTTTTTGCCAACTTCCTGGGCTGCACATGCGGTGAATAGTCTAATTCATTCACACCCAGCCACAGCAAGGCATCTCTTTCTCTCTCTCGCCTTTACCAGTATCTAATGACCTGACAACCAAAGCATCATTTCTTTTTTTAACTACATCTTGCTGATATGAATGCCACAAATACCACTAACCTGTGAAAAAAAGATGTTTAATGAAGTAATAATTCTTTAAAATATATTTTAATTCATATCCAGGTACTATTGCTTCTACCCACAGCTTAACTTAGCACACCATTAGACTCAACACAAGAAGTTAAGCATAAATAGATGTGATTTCACTGTATAGGGTATGTGTGTATTGCAATGTTCCCTTGCCTTATGATAATTTGGCAGACTGACATGAGTTTGAGGAAGATAAAACCAACATCCATATAGGTTAAAAATATGCAAAACTATTGCATCAGCTAGCAATTTCTATTAGATTACACAGGGTGTGTTTTTTTTTCCTGCTCCGATTTTCCACACCGGCTGTGGGCAGGCT
>NW_009594243.1:620-6366 GCF_000690535.1 Cariama cristata | reverse complement strand
ACCCCCCCTAGTTCTCCTTAGTCCATGACAAGGCGGAGCTCAGTAGCAACCCACCTGCCTACCCTGCCCACCACGGAGCTGGCTCACCAGGTCGCTGTGCTGTTGGAAGCCCCAGTGCACAGGGTTTGGGGATACGGAGCCACAGCCCACGGCACCACTACAGTGGGGTGTGCTTTAACTGAAGATGTTGGGAACCCCACTGTCCAACTCAGAGCTTATGCAGGGGGGGAGTAACGGCTGCTTCAAGCCGTGAGTGCATATCGACTCCAGCAATGATGGACCCCAGCTGGGGTCCCTGCTCTGAGCTGCTCATACCAGCTCATCCCCAGCCTCTCCGGGCAGAAAGCAGGCTTGCCTGTAGCCAGAAGTGTGGGAAGAGCTCCACATTTGTTTGGGTTTTTTTTTGGAGGGGGGGAGGAAATCTGAAATTATAAAGCCTCGTAAGCTTTGCTGTAAGAGGGAAACTATCATACAACTGCACAAGTCTCCTGTACATGTAGGGACAGCAAAAGCCATGAAGTAAATCCCTGATTACCTAAGGACTGGCAGGAGGCAGAGATGATCTCATGCTTAAAGATCAAACAAAGGTATATGGTCAGACACTCAGCTAATTTAACAGATGGAATTGTAACTAAATCTCTCTCTTTGTACCAGCCAAGGAGCTGCCCACTGTTCATTTTTATAAATAAAGTTTTTCTTTCATAGTGAATACTCAGTGTTTTTCACAGTGTTACATTTCCCCTTGTGCAATGTTAAATGGATTATTGCAATGATTCATTTTATATTTTAACCTTTTGCCCTTTTCACTGCATGCAATGGATTTGTCAGTCTCTAAGTGGTGTATTCAAATATAATTGTGCAGATGCTCTGCAACATCATTAATTTGTACCTTTAGCAAAGGGCAGTGCTTGAAGGATAAGCAAGCACAAGTCTAGTATTGACTTCAAAAAAGTCTGAAGCTGATATTGGCTAATATTTCTTCTTCTAGCTTGTCAAAGGGACTGAATAAAGGAAATAACGGCAATCATCGAAGTGCTGACACATCACTGTTGATCAAGACAGTCAAAATGGCACAAGAGGCTGAAGAAGGAAAATATTCTTTGCCGCAGACACAAGCAGTCTGGGACAGAAATGTAAAAACAGAAAGTCACCCGGACCACTGCAGCAGTCAGTTGGCAGAGAAATATTGAAGACTTCCAAAGTACTTCCCACACTTCATACACCACAGAATATCAAAAGCAGCTAATTTTTTTACTCTCTTTCATTTTATCAACAGACTGCTCTACCCCTCGAACTCTCAGGCAGCAGGCTGCATGCAGCGGTCATGAAGGGATGAACATTTCCCCCTCCGTCTCCCTGACAAACACTGGCGCCCACTTCAAATGGAGTAACTGAGATCAGACTGGAAATGTTAACAAATGCTGGGGAGGTTCTATCTACAAACAGGACTCAAGAAGTCACCTGGAAAGGAGGAGAGAACAAACCAGAAACAGGCATTAAACCAGTGATGAGCCACCTGCAAAAACATGTAGCTGCCCCAGCTCCTGCCCCTGCTGGCGGGGTTCCAAAAGGAGCATTATTGAACTGGGGCAGCTTCAGAGAAAGGAAATTCAAAGAGGAGAAGCAAATGTAATTAGAGCTTCCCAGCAAGGGATGAGTAAGCAGCCCAGACTCTTCAGCCCCAAAAAGAGACATGTGGGAAGACCCAGGAGAGCTCTGAACAGCCTCGGGTCTGGACAAAGGTTCAAGGGCTGCTGTTCAGTGCTGCTCCCCAGGGCAAGACAAAGAAGGTGCCAGTGCGGTAGCCTCCAAAACAAGGAAGGTACTTTCTAGCTAGAGCAGAGTTTAGCTATAGGATTCTTTGACACAGAATATTGTGGATATAAAAAGAAAAAATTACACAGTGAAAAAACCCCCATCAGCAAAGTTCTAGGACAAAAATCCTCTAAGGGGCTATTAAAGGCGAGGTACAGCCTCTAGCTTGGGATGTCTTTGAGCATCAGGCAGCTGGCAGTCGCACAAAGCGCATCCCTAGACGCTCCTTCACATCTGCTCTTGGCCACAGCTGGAAAGGTTCCTCACCTGGCTGTGCTTTGTGTCCCTGGCTGACGCTGGCTCCTGCGTCTCAGATCCACCGGCCTCATGTCCACGTAGTTGTCAGAGAAGGTGGACTGGCACAAACACGGCACCAACGTAATTACTTTGTTCCATCTGTAAAGACATTTATAATGAACACAAAGACATATTCCTCATTTTCACTGCTCTACCCTATTTTGTCTCTCTAAATAGCTCCAGCATCAAACAAGATATTCAGAGCTTCATCGTCTTCCTCTCTGAAGGTATTATAAGCATCTATCAGTAACAGGGCAATCTGTGAGCACAGGAAAAAAGATCTGGGACTCTCATTTCCCCCTGCATCATGCTGCGTTTAGAAGCAGTTTTACATACACGGGTTATTACAGTTATGTGATCGTGCTCACCTCGTGGGGCCTTATATTGCTCAGATTTAGCAGAGGCCCTCACTTGCTCACAACAAAGCTCGGAAATGGCAGCACTAGTTCTCCTAAACCCTCAGATTTGTTCTTCTCTTTTTGAAAAAATTGTCAAATGAACGTTGTGTACCCCCTAGTAGCCAACACAGAGGCCAGAGAACAAATAAACCAAACGAGCACACTGAAATCTAGACATTTTATAAAAGATTAAGGTGAATACTAAATAATCCATCTGAATGGATGAGTCCTATTCGCCTCTATCAAAACCCAGCCCAGATTACCCTGTGCTGATGGTCCTCAGCAGGCACAGCAGAAAAGGACCATCCGTCTTACCGTTTCCTGTTTCTCATTAGATTTGTACCTTGTCCAAGGCCTGCTGGACCCTGCACACAATATATCAGATCAAGTGGATACCTTCAAGTAATTCAGGGTCAAAGGTATTAAAAGGTCACACATCATTTAGCAAAAATGTAACTTCTATCCTGACCATTTCTCATTCCTTCTTCATCATTTTAAATGGTGACAGTGATTAGGAAAAAAAAAACCTCTTCAGTGACTGGTTTGATTTTCTGCAGCCTTGGTGCTGACAGTGGGTCTTGTCCAAGCTGCAAAGATCACAGTGTGGGTATAAAGAGCTCAGTTATCACTTGCACAGTACCAAAGGCCCAAATGCGGGTGAAGAAAGATTCCAGTCGGAGCTGGTTCATTCCTGGAATGCTGTGACTCTCCGAGCCGTGAACACGTTACTCCTCACCCTCATCACCGTGCTTCTCATCGTGTGCCGAATTAGACACCTGCCAAAGTTGGTCTCACGTCTAGGGAAGGGAATAAATAATTGAAGACTGGCCACATCTGCTTGTGTTGTCACTTCCTCTTACCCGTGCACTTGGCAGCTCCCTTGTTCGTGTTTTTGCCTTTGCCAACTCTTCTTTCTGCTGGTGTAACACTACATTTTATCAGAATAGGAAAATTAATAGAAAAGCACTCAGACTGAAAATTGTGCTGGAATGATATTAAGTACACCTAATTGACTTGTTAATGAATGTCTCCCGAAACAAAACTGGTTTTGTTCCAACCCCTTAATCTGCGATGCTCAGTTTTAAAAAAAGAGAAAAAATGACAGACATCAGTTTAATTAAGTGCACAAGGGGGGATGATGGGCACCTCAGAAAGGGACAGCGACTCCTGGATAAGCAGCTAATCAAAGGAGAGCCTCACCTAACTGCTGCAGGGAAGAACCGAGCAAGCTGTCACAAACCCAAGAGGGCTGCAGTATTTTGGGATCCTGCGGTACCTGAGAGCTTAGAACACCACAGCTTGGTTTCATTCTGCACCAACCACGCTCAGAAAAGGTATTTTGTGACTCTGAGGCCTGATGGCCTTGATCTGTCAGCCGGTATCACAAAGACCTGATGTATTTTACTTCACGGTTGCAACCAGTAAAGTGGAAATGGTTTGTTGGTGCAGCTCAACAGACCACATACCTAACGCACAGAGAACGTTGGTGACTTACTGCCTGTTTTTGGCATAATTTCTGAAATGCGCTTGATGTCAGGACATCTCAGCTATGGCTATGGCACTTTTAATCCTCACTTCATTTAAATTCAGTCCCCTGTTTAAACTTGTCTGCTGCTGCAACAGCTGTATCTTTTTTCCTCTAGTCTTATCGTGACCAGGATACAAAATTCAGCTTTATGCAGGGAGCTAGAAAGGGACTATTAGCATCTTAAATCTTATTTATGCACTAATATGAAGGCCTAAATAGGACTTATGTGATGCTTAATCCCTGTGCTAGCCCTCTGCACAGAAGCAAGCTGTACTCAGAAGAACAGATTTGAGGAAAAGGAAAGTCTTAAGCTTACAGCTTTTATGACAAATACTGCCAGTGACTCCTAATACTTCAGCTTTGGAAGCTCCCGCTTCCTTCCAAATGACAGAAGATAAAGAAAGAGAATGAAACTAAGGTCCTGACCCTACACCCTTTCATCTGGACAAAATTAGATGCTGCTGTAGGTTTATGCCAAGCCCACAGAGAACTGCAGTGATATTCTCAGAGGAAGGCAGCACCATGCGCTGGGCCCCTTGTGCGGGCTTCTTTGGTACAGGAAACCAATGCAGACCTAGATAAACTCTACTATAAAAGCATTTTGTAGTGTGCATCCTTTCTTGGAGAGCTCTTTGCTATTGTATTATTGTAGGTTGCTTGCTTAATGTGTTCATTTTCATTAAGCCTATTTCCCTTGATTTGTTTAGAATGCACCTCCCTGAAGGATTTATACTAATGAAGTCACAGTAAATGAGCTCCAAGTCTCCTGCTGCAATTCTTGGTGCATTTGATTGCAAGAACAGCAACACTAAGCAAGGAAACCTCATAGGAAATAGGTTTTGCCTACTAGCAAGAGACTGGAGCAGTTCATCTAAGATTAAAAGAAAAACAAAAGAAGCCATAAAAGGTTTTTGTAAAGTAGGGTTTGTCATTTGGATATTTTCAGAGCGAACTGATGTGGTTTCCACAGTTCTTCAATGAGATAAGCAGACAATTCTCAGTCTTCTTTCTGTAAACTTAGAGCAAAGTTCTTCTCCCACCTTTAAACAGACTGTCAGCACTCTTAATGGGAAATCTAGTGTATTACACATCCCCTATATTAATGACCTGACTTGGATTTGTGGCTAGATTCGGATTTATATGCAATAGCAACAAAAGACTCCAACCAAGATCCTAGACCATTCATGCCTGGTGCTGTTGAGGCACATAAGGGTAGACAACCTGGCGACAGAGGCAAACCGTAGGGGCCATGTTCAAAAATAAAGACGTGAAAGGAGGAAGAGTAAGTGAAGACCAGAAGAGTTGTCACAAGTCACCAAGCAGGCTCGAAACAGATAGAGAAACTGGCATGCTCTGACCTCTTTCTCCAACCTACTCCGCTACACCACGCCAACACTCCAGTTAAGCATGACCTGCTTACACCTGCCTTAAGCCTTTGTGCCTTTACCAGAATGATTTATTTCCAGAGATGTTGCTTAAGACAAAGTTAACTCATAATCAAGCGCTTCCCTCTCCAGAATACTTGGAATAACTGAAAAAAATCTATGTATTAAAAAGCTGTTTCTTCTAGCTTGTAATTATAAAATGAATGGGTTTTCTGTATCAGAAAAGCAGCACAAACAGTGTTTTACCTTGGTCAACTCCTGTGAAAACTGGGGAAACTCATCTGCTTTCTTTAGAGTAGTTTTCTGAAAAGATACAGCGACCC
>NW_009594243.1:0-589 GCF_000690535.1 Cariama cristata | reverse complement strand
CTAAAAAAATCCAGCGCCCCTTACAAAAAAAAAAAAAAGAGCTGACAATGTAATGGATTGTAGGAAAGCTTAATGAAAAAGGCACTGCCTGTGCTTCCTAGCTTGACTCATACTGACATGAGATATGTTTGGCGATACAGTTCAATTTCAGCAGAGTGGCTTTACGAAGAGATAAGAAGAGGCATTATTAACAGTGGTGAAGATAATAACATAAGGGAAACCAAACCTCTTGTCTAACAGTTTGCCACAAGGTTCTGAATATTTACTATTTATTTTAAATATGAATGCATTGCTTCAGTTCAAGTTTACCCCAAAGAAAAGAATTGCTTTAATCCTGTAATTTTAAATGTAGATATCGACTTAGAGCCAGCTATAAAAATAAAAGTCACAAAAAATACAAATAAAAATCATAAGTAAGAGTTCTGTAGTCTAGAACTTTGTGTTTATGTGAAGAAAACCTCAGCAATATTGTTCCTATCATATTTGTCCTACTGTAATCCCTTCACAGTCTTCCACACTTGCACATCGTGCAAATGGTAGATGAAATTGGGTTTTCCTGCATGTATAAATGTAGCAGATGCTGAGCAGA
>NW_009594242.1:0-13800 GCF_000690535.1 Cariama cristata | reverse complement strand
CAGCACTGGTATTTATTGCATTGTCTATGCCAAAATCCACTCCTATGGCATCCTTTTCTGTCAGTAGCAGAGGTTTTTCTCCATGTCTTGCATCAAAGAGTTGCAAAGCAAGAAGATCTGAGTAGAGAAGTCAAGCCAAAACTGGACCTTGGAAAAAATGTTTCTGACCACTGTGTCAGTCCAAAGAGAAACACTTGTTTTCATTTTAGATCACTACTGCAAAGAAGATCTGTACAAGTCCAGTAACTATGTGGAAGGACAACAAAAAAGAATCATTGACAGTCAAACATAAAGCTATGGTCTTGAAAACCAGATGACAGAAGTCTAGAAGGAAATTGAGAAATAAAACAAGCAGATGTGGTCAATGAATGTGAGTGGTGGGAATGGATTTTGTCAAAACTGCAAGTAATGGGACTTTTCCAAGACATTATTTAAATCTATCTACCAGAACTGAAATGAACAGTTGCACCACCAAACAGAGACTACACTTCACAAAATGTGAATGCCACCTTGATAATTTCAAAGAATCAAGGTGTGAAATTAGCAAAGGGCTCCAAGAATTGTTCCTAACGCCACAGATGTGCACTCTTGCTTGTTAATAACAGGGTTTCCATGAGATGACTGCCAAATGGTAGCACTTCACATCTCGCTACAAGCTCTACACCCACAAATGAATCTGCTACATGTTTAAGTGCTACCATCCACTGGGTTTCAAACTCACATGGGTCAGTGGGCTGATGTGTAAGTGCAACACTAAAGTGTGGCAGGAGCAAAACAGTTGAGATACTAATGATACAAATAACCTAGAGTCAAGTCATTAACCCTGTATCTGCAGCCATGTGTTTCCCTCTTGGAAAATAACCCCTTCCTCACCAGAGTGGCCTCTTGGATCCAGAGCTCCCAGGACACTTGCAGGTACTGGAAGATCTGCAAGTATTTGGGACGTAAAGAAACAAAGGAAAATATAGAAAATCCAAGAAACTGACTGATGGTTAATACATGTGTACATTCTCTACATGAAAATAAAGGAGAAAAAAACCTATGAAATGATGGATATAGCTTTCTCACAGACCATCTCTTTTTGGGGCTAGGATTTCACATCACCAGCATCTTTACTAATTGGATCTGATGATCATATCCTTTTTTTTCCCAATTTCCTTAGCGCTTTCAGAAATAGATACCAAATGAAATTATTTTGTAATTACATAGCAGGCTTACAAACTGCCCATAATAACAGTCTGTTATCCATTGCCAAAGGTAACTTTGCCATGTCACTGTGCCCTGTTCAGGTACTTCACCCATGGTTGTTTGTACTTAGTTCACTGTTGTACGAAAAATGAGATTTCATTGCCGTGAGCTTGGGGGCTTCTATTAAATCAGACACCCTGATCACCTTGACTTTACCATGGCAGGAAACTACTGTAGGTGAAACATGGTATTTTTCTCCACAGAACATTATATTCTTTCTGCGGTTACCAGTTGCCAGACACAAGAGTCAGGTAGACCTCCAAGTTCTGCTCATGGCCATACAATCCAAAACCACGCACTGTGTTCTCAAGGACAGCAGGAGCAGAAGCAGGCTACCCTCTATATGTGCCTGATGGGATTACATAAACCAGATGGGCTTAGGTCAGGAGTGTTCCTCTGCCTGGATGAGGAAGAGTGAGAATAGGGCAGCAAATAAGCTGTGACTGAGGATTGGTTCAGCGAAGCGACATCCTGATGCGCCTGAGAGACACATGGGGTGCCGAGGGTGTTGGTGCTCCCAGGCCCCTGCTCCAGGCAGGGTAGGGAGGATTGGCAAGGGGGCTGCACAGCTGAGCTGCCCGCTCCTGCACATCTGGGAAGGGAGATGTAAAGGGCCCTGCGATCATTTCTTTGAAGCTGACTCAAATTAAAAACATGTAGGAGGCTGTGCCACTTTTCCTGCGAGAGGACGGAGGTCAGAAGAAAATGAGAGGGAGAGGAAAATAAAAGGAGCGAGGGGGAGGTTTTCTCTGTTGACCCCCATCCTCTCCTTCTTGGTTTTCAATGCTCTTTCCTCAATTTCTGAGAAGGAAATATTAAAAAAGGGGAAGGAAAACAAGAACAAAGATGAAAAGCAAATTATTTTTTTTTGAATGTTAAGAGAAATTAGAGGTTACATTGCCTTTTTCTAAAATGGGAAAAACACTGTTTTCCCGAATTTGAAGTGCTTTCATAAAACAAAAGACCTTTGGCAAAACTGCATTTCTCAAAGATGCTTTCGGACAAAAAATATTCCTAAGTTTTAACACTGATCCAGACTTTCAACACCTATAGCTAACAGTCTTTCCCATGTGACTTGTGGCAAGAGAGACAAGCGCAGGGGAGTTATGAATGAGCTGGACTCAAGAGATGGACCCCTTGCAAAACCTGCTCCCTGTTGCAAAACATGCAACATCCTTGAATCAGAGAGGACACTGTGGTAGAGGGATGCTAACCTCTGGGCTGGGTACCAAGTCTGTTTCTCTGGTACACAGCCATGTTTGCAGCTGCATGACCTGCCAGCAGCAGCATCTCCCTGAAACTAGGAGTGCGCTGCACCTCCATCCTTTCTTCTCTGCTGTGGAAGTAGGTTCATTTGGTAATTACTGGCGGTTCTACATGTAACAGAGGAGCAGGAATAGGTCCTGATTGTTTCTTTCCCTCTGGTTGCAGATAAAGCCTGCACTCTAGTGGATTGTCTCTATAGGAAGCTGTAATCTATTTATTGATTTGTGGGATATAAAGATTGAATTTCCAGAAATGCTGGGCTCTGGTCTAGTTCTACCTCTTGAGGACTGTGAGGACAGCAAAGTCAAGCAGAAAAGTGCTTTATAAAGTCTTACCTGCACCCCAATCCCAGGTTCTCCAGAGAATCTCAGAGATTTTGGTTGTTCTAGTGTCCTGAGCTGTGCATTGGGGGCAGATTAGGTGTAGCTAGCTGTCCATATTTGCACACAAAAAGATAGTTTTCCATTGATTACTCGGCTAAGAAGGCTCAGGAGTATAATCCATTCTAGTAGAAATATTACACACAATGGACTAGTTCTTTGGCTATCCTGGTTATTAATAGCTCCTCTCAAGTTCATGGAGTCCATCTGATAAAAAACAGATGAGGATCTGGTCCACCGTGCTCCTTGAAACATACTCTGGATTAGACCCAGGCAGATCACTCATACTAAAATATTTGTTTGACACTTGAAATTTGCTTTTTCTGCAGTTTGATGTCGTCTTCTGGCAAATTTCCTGAAGTAACAAGGCTCACTCTTTCAGGGTCTGGTTTGAAAACTAAGGATGTCAACTCTTTCTGTTGACTCCACAAGGCTTTGGAGCACGTTCTAGGCCCCTTGTTCATGAAGGGTTCACGCCTATACTTAATGGTAAACACGTTAGGTTTAAAAAGCACTGAGGATACTAGGAAGTAAACATACTCTTTGCTTTAGGCTTAACCCTAAGTACTTTGCCAAATCTGAGCTTAAAATATTTACTAATACAATGGGGAGCTGGAGACAATCAAAGTGAATTTGTTTTAAAATCTAAATGCTCGAGGAACCTTTGTTATACTGTCTCTTCAGCTCTTACTGCTGCCTAAAACCACAATGTCAGACATGAATAATAGGGGTCAAGAGCTAAGTGTTGTACTGTTAAGTATTATAAGAAATACTTCCCTGTGTGCACTTAATTTCCATTAAAAAGTGGGCAGGAACAATACTGTTTCCATAGTGTACAGGTTTTACTAGTAGAGGTAACCCCAATTCCATCTTCCAACGTTTCTATGCTAGCACAAGTAAAAGGCATTCTAAACAACCAGTATCCTGCTTGTTTGTTTGTTTGTTTAAGTGCATGCAATCACATACTTTCCCTCTGGGCATGATGGGAACAGTTAGATGACTGTTTCTCCCCCTCAGCAGCTTTAAAGTCTGTCATCCATCCTCAGCTGAATTAAACAGAGGGTGTCTCTTCATTCCTTCAGGTTTGATGAAAAGAGGTAGCACGTAGAAGCAAAAAAGCTCTACTCCTTCCTTCTTTAAGGGAAAAGAAGCAACCAAGCATCCACATGCCCAGAAAAACTGAGCAGAGGTCACATTTCATTCATCAAGGGTTCTTCGTCACCTGGAGTCTCGTGTCTGATAAGGCTTATGCTTAGATTTAGGCTTCCCTGCAGACAGTGCAAAATACATCTTCCATGTAGATGTTAATATATCATACAGCCTGAGCTGTACAGTAGTTCTGACAAGATTTAGGCAAAAAGTCAAAAACTGCAAAACAGAATTGCCTGAAAGGGAGGCTACTGGAGATTAGCTCCAGTTTATAAGCTACTTACTTCACATTGCCTCAGAATGTAAATTCTGCACCTGATAACAGCAGAAGGTTAAAACTTGAGACAAGCTGGACATAGCTGGAAATACAAATATTGAAAATGAGATCAACATGAGTTGTTGGAGATCATGCCACACAAAGTGTGCTTCTTCGTCAACTGCGCTTTCCCTTATGGTGCTCAAGGTTTTGAAACGGCACTTATTTGGAAGATCTCTAGCTGATACAGTAGAAAGTGTCCAATTCTTCCAAGCTCCAAGGACTCAATAGCTATTGAAAATTTATGTTTGAGATATTCTCATCTTGCTTTATGACATATAAACAGCTGTATTGTGGCATCTCTAATAATTATGATGACCAGAAGATTTTCTATTTAAATTTGACAGATCTCTGTCAACAGTAACACTACCAAAATTATACTACCTACTGCTGAAAAAAGGAAATTATAGCAGAAATGTAAATGAAGGCTGTGTTTAACAGATGAGATGCTGCACTGACTACTTATGTCATCCTCAGACTAAATACAGCAGCCCATCTTTCTTAATGATTCGGCTTCTTTTATTTAACACAATTTGAATGTTCATTTGTTGTTGTAACCTAACCTCTCCAGTATTAATTTTGTCTCAGCTCCACAGAGCTAGGGAGAACCTCAGAATTGTGCTACTGACAAGCGCTACCGTGGTCACTGAGGGGAGCCAGGAATTCAAGGAGCAAAGTCGATGTAATCTGCCTACATCTGGCTCCATGCAATTTCCAGTTGCTTTATGCAAAGCCAGCCATTGCTTGCAATTCATCAACTACAAAAACAGGACTGAGAGGCACAGACAGGTTAGTGTCCTAGACAAAACGGACTGTGTTTCAAATTAAAAAGGTTAAGCGCATTTTCAGTTGTGCTCCAGGTTCTTGCTCAACTAATAACAGAATCAGCCACCACTATGCATTTTCTCAAACTTTGAACTTCTGTCAGTTCTCATCAAGTAAATGTAACTGTTTAAGCAAGTCTCTAAGATTTTTCCCCCTGTATTAATGTTTCCTATCCTTGATCACTTGGCTCAAAACAGGTAATTAGAGATAATTTTTCCAAAGTTGGAAATATTCCTTTTCCTCTTCCTTCCATTCCTTGCTGCCAAATAACTCCAGACGATGTTAAATGGTTTGCACATGGTGTACATGGGCTCTTTAAAAGACATTGCCAAGCTGCAGGTAGACTTCAGGTATGTGGGCCAACTCGCCTTTTATCTTCATTCCTCTAATGTTGTGAGATGGTTCGATAAAGCCATAAACTCTGGGATCCTCTGATGGATAATGACTCCCCATCAGAAACCAACAAGTTTTCCAGTGCCATTCTCAAGGATCCATCATCGAACCTAAGGTATCTTCAAAGAGGAAACACTCCTCCCAGTCCTCTTGGAGGCTGGATGCCTGCCAGCTTTGGAGATTGGCCGCTATTATTGTTGAGCAGAAGAAGCACCAGGGTGCTGGCCCCTGACAACATGAGGCTGGCACATCTTGTGCAGTAATCGACAGCAGATGGGGACACGCTGCAGCAGTCCCTTTGTGAGGCTGTCTGGAAGCTCTGCTTCAGCGCGCAGCAAGGTTTAAGCACGACAGGGCTGAGCGCTGTGTGCTAGGACTGCAAAGGCAGGGGCGAGTGGCGGAGGAGGGTATGTCCGCTCTTGTATCGCTCCTGTTCACATCGTCTCTTCCCTACAGACAGGCCATAAGCGCCACTGGGGAACACATTAATTGCAGATGGGTATTTTCTGAAAATTAACATAGACAAGTTCATGTATAATTCTGAACAGAGCCAAAGCTTTTAAAAAATTCTTACTTTCGTAAAAATTATGTGCAATGACTTCCTCCTCACTTTCATAAAAAAGAGAAAAATTAAATGCCTGACGAATCCTATTTTTAGTGTAAACCTGTACAATTTTTGATTTAGGTATTTCAGTCTTACAACAAACTTCAGCCGGTTTCTTTTTAGAAACAAAACCAGAAGGAATTCCATTTTGTTCAACAGCTGTTTTCTTTCAAGGAAAATTATCAGAAGTTTCCAGTCAGCTTGTGGTGTTGGTGGATGATACTATTCAGAAAACTAAAGATGTGGATTAGGAATCCTTATTGATATAATTTCTTATAATTCTGCCCAAAATGTCAGGTGAAACCGTTGCTATAAGCATATTATGAGAAGAGTTTGTTGATGTCTGACCAATGCATTTTTTCTTGTTTGTATGTAGGCTTTAAACACCACAGGGTAGTCTCTTCCCACCCACTCAAACAATACAGTGAGGATCTTGTGTTGGCTAAGACTCCAAGCATTTCTATAATATGTTATAAAATGTATTATAACAATACGAATAAGTGTTTTTCAACACGGGGAAAGCTTCCATCCAGCTGGAAGGAGATGCGCTGCTCCAGTTGGAAGCTATCTCCAAGCAATCCCATCTGATGAGGTGGGACTGCCCATGAGGGATGTTTCCTGGACCCTGATCTTGCAACATGAGGACCAGTTATTAATTTCCCTGAATACAAGCTCATGGTCTCAGTGTGGCAGAAGGGGAGGACCAAAAATGATGTTTTGGCATTTGTGACCTTTAACTTGCTTTTTGTCAGTTTTGCAATTTTTCATACAGGGTATATAGACACACCACCACCAGACTTCTGATTGTTGTTCCAGCTCTCAAAATGCTTGTTTTAAGCACAGAATAATTTCCCATTAGTCTTGCTTTCTCAGCAAATCTTACCTCATTCTCAAAGCTGATTTTTTCCCTTGTGGAGAGAAGAAACCCTTTCCTAAAGAGCTAGCATAAAACCTATGCGTGAGTACCATGCTAATTCTGCCTTCAAATGTAGCTTTTTGTTAGTCAGGACTTGGGTGTCTTGAGGGTCTTCCCGGGTAGCAGTGGCTCCTGCAAACATGCAGTGGAAAGCAGGCTGTCTCTGGCAAACTGTCAAGTGGAGACTTCACAGGTATACATGACAAAATAAAGCAAAACTCCAGAGACATTAGAGAATTTTTGAAGACATAATGAAAGTGGTGTGTTCTGGTGCTGTGGTGAAACAAAATCCCTGTTCTTCGAGTGAGAAGAGGACACATGCTCTGGCTCAGGGCTGAGCTCCCAAATGACATCCATGCCAGTGGTCTGCAGGCAGGGGCTTAAACTGTCATGGCTCTTGAACTAAGGGATGAGAGAAGATAATTAAAGAGATGCCCCTGTTGCTGTGACCGTACTTTTTTCTCCTGATGCTGCTGGTCTCCTGTCCAGGAAAAAATGCCTGGTAAAGTTACATACAAGTTATATACTTAGAAGAATTGTTTATTGGTTACAGTCAGGGCCAACTGGATAAAATCAGCGGCTCCCTAAAACGGCCCTTCACTTCCTCTGACTGCTCTCTCTGAGCTGCACACAAGCAACAGTTTGCAGTGGAGGGGGGAGGAGGAGGAAGAGATAATCAGAAGCACATGTAGGCATTAACTACAGATTTGCTGAACCTTTTTGTAGGCAGCGGTTTGGGAAGACTGCCTGTCTAGAGGAGAGAGATGGGAAAAATAGTTCAGCATTGCTGAAGCTTAAGGACTTGCCATCTTCCCACACACACAGCAATGTGGTGCAATCTACTACCAGCGCAGCAGCAAAACCCAGCACCAGTATCAGTCTGTGTCTTGGCACAGGGCACTGCTGAGGGAATACCCTATCATTTGGTTTTGGTGAAGAAGTTGGCCCTGCTGATTGCTTTGCAACAGTCTTGCAGAGTAGTTTCCTACCCAGCCTAATACATTATTTAGACTGGATTCACACTTTTCTTTGACTCACCACCTGTGTAAAGTAGGCAAGGGAACTGGTTAATCTGTGAGAGATCAAGAGAGTTAGTCAAAGGATGGCAACTGGGACAAAGATCCTTCCCTCCCTTTGCTTTTATTTCTCATTTAGAAGTAAAATCCCTGGACAGGGATTGTCTGCCACCTTGGCCTGGCACAAGATTTACAGCTTGGGTTTCCACTGGGGAAATGCAGTTTACACCTACAGTAGAAACAATCTTTGAAAATTTCTCCTCCTTTTACTCCAGTAAAATCTTTCCTCTCCGTTAGCGCTGTTAATGAGAAAACATTTGGGCAGCCACTGGTGACTGCCACTGCAAATGCTAAACACATCTCTCAGGCTCTTTCAGGAGAGGTATTTGGTGAGTCTGTTCACCAGTAGGTATTTGGATACCATTCTCCTAGGTATTTTGATACTAGTACATCTGCTAAAGGAATATTTTTCCTAATTCGCTTGGTTTTTAATGTAGAACATCTGTCTTCTTTCCTGAAATAGTTTATCTTTTTTTTCCTTAAAGTAAATTAATGAAGGAAATATCTGTTCTGTTCTTAAGTTTGCTCTGCTGCTGTCCAAAAGCTTTGCAGACACCTTAGCACACGTACATCAAATATTCCCAGATCTCACACACACAAAGACACAGGCAACCCAATGCACACGCACACAAAATCATTACAATTCATTTTGTCTGAACAGAGTGTCTCATCTTGGACTTCAGTTTCAACCAAATGACCCGATGAACTGTAGATTACCTGAGTCAGACAGCTTGTCTGACCGACTGCAAATAATTTTCCTGTTACTGAGAATCCCCTTGGGCCTCTGTGTCTTCTCATAGAATAAAACTGTTTCCATCTGGATGAAAATCTTGATTTTTGACAGATTTCTTCTTTGGACACCATTTAAAGAAGACTGATGTATATTTAGAGCATCCTGCATTCCTCATCTAGAAGTAGTATACTTCCACAAGAGTCAAGTTGAAAAGTCTTGGTAAAACTCTTTAATTACAAAAAAATCATCTTATATACTTCCCTTTGCTAAACTAAAGACTGAGGCCAACAGCAAGGTTCAATGGAAGATAGCCCTCTGCTGATTTGTTAAGGCTTCGAGGCATGCTTTGAGATGTTCTTTTAGCTGATGTTACAGGGGAAATGAGATTGCCCCTGAAAACAATGGAGAAAATGAGAGGTAGCTCAATTTTGTGCTTCTTTTATTCTCCTTCTGGCTGACCCATCTACCTTGGAGAACTCTTCTGGAGTACTCAAGAAATGCAGGGTTAAACCAAAGAAATTAACTAGTGCTTTCCTTTCAACTAAAGGAACTATCCTTCTTGCCTCTTCTCAAGCCTACCCAGTCCTTGAGGATGAAGTCCCTATCATTAAATCAAGAGGTTTTCTTCTCTTTGTTAGCCTTTGTTTTTTACACATTATTACACATTGCCTTTCAGCAGGCAAATGTTACAAGTACAACCACTCCACAGAATGAAATATCACACGTCCTAGAAACATAAACGGCTTTCATATTTGTAAGACCTGATAAGAAGTACTGTAAATGAAATTTCAACAAGATAACCAGTGTTTTGCTTTCCATTAATCCTTGAAGCACCTCCCCCTGGGATAGCTTTGGAATTGAAAATGCATTACTGCACATCTCATTAATACCACATGCTTTCCCTCAGTAAAAAGAGCTTCTGTCCTACAAGCCTTTTGGCACAGGGATCCAAGCTGGGCAGCTGTAGTAAAAGCAGCCCACAGATTTCCTTCTGTCTACCCTTGATAGCACCCCTGAAAGACACTGAGCGAGGGGTATTGCAGCATCAGGTTGGACACATCAGAGATAGTTTTGTTTCATGTGCTCACACATAACCAAATATCATTCACCTGAGAAGATAATTATAAATAATTAGAATTGGTTTAATAGTAGAACCACTTGCTACAAAGGACAGTTCAGAAATTCATAGATTTTGAAGGTCAAACAGGACCACATGATAATCTTTACAGGCTTCCAACATAATATCATCTGCGGACCTTGATGGACACTAACAGTAGACTAATAACTTGTTTTTGAGAAAAATTGTATTTTCCAAGATTAAACCTATCTTGAAGACATACAAAAGCTATTGCACCGGTCTTCATAACTCTTGTCTTCATTACACCCTGGTAACCAAGTGCTTTATTTCTAGTTTTGCTACATTTTAGCTTGCCATACTAGCTAGTCTCCACCTATAATTCACCAGTGCCTATGCAAATCCTGAAGAAAGCAGAGGAAATACAAGAGGTTCCATAGACACTGAAATTAGCAGGGGCATTCAAACTGCTGCGCATAGGAGTTACATGGCCCATTTCATAACTTCCTGTACTAGTTTGGAATGGCTCCTGCAGACACACAGCTGGGCTGTATTTCAATAATTAAAGTAGTGAGGCATGATTAACCTTTCCTGGCTCAGAAATTGATTCCCAGAGGCATCAGTAGCTTGTCTGTGAAAGCAATAGTTTTTCATGCCAGAGCACCGTGGGCATGAGGGTATGTGTGTGTCGACTTGCTTTTTTTGTCCTGGAGGCCAGATGCTGAGCAGGTTTCTGTCAGAAAAGTCCTCCTGAAGTCAATACCACATTTGTCCCTGCACTGTCATGTCTGCTTTAAAGTAAAAAGAGGACCTTGGGCACAAGAAACAACCTTTTCTTCTAAACCTAAGTTTCTAAACCTGGACTTCTCCATGTGGGCTTATTGCCATTTGACTAATGTTAATCTAAAGGGAGCATTACATACTGCATAGCAAAATGCTTGTTCCAGCATTATGTCAAGTTCTCAGCAACAAACTTCTTAATTGCTAAGTATTTCCTGGCAGATTCAAAAAAACAGAGAGGTGGGCATTTGTAAAGCACATTTTAGGCAAGGTAACCCATAGGCAGAGCAGATTTACAACACACAAGCTGGAGTGTAGGCTAGTTCCTGACAGACACAGTTGTTGAAGCTCAGAACAAACTGTCTGCTTAATTCAGCAGAGTTTTCTAAGGCCTTACGTCAAGTTCAAGCACTCTGAACAGCAGGAAAGCATCCTTCAGATTTTGCACTTTCAAGCATTCTTGTCAGATGTTGCTATTTCTGGCATTCCTTACGTAGTTTGTATACCACGAGAAACAAATACTCAAGGAAGATTGATGATTTGGTTAGAAGCGGCGAAGCTTAACCCACGTGTTTGTATTTTCCAAATTGTTCGTATTTTTCAATGGAGAAAAGCTTAAAATTTGTATGTCCAAACCTGTATAGAGGCAGGCAATTTAGTAGTATAATGTTGCCAATATATTGAAGAAAAGTTATTAAATTAAACTACGCTGAGGTTAAGGATTTATACTTGGAAATCAGAGTAGGTTTCTTGCAGCGGGATGTTTTTCTTTCCATGTCTCCTCAGCACAGACTCTGACCCAGCTTGGAAGTGGGTTATAAATCAAACCTACAGTTGCTTCATGTATCACATGATGCCTGGACTAACTTGAACAAAGTGGTACTAATCATGCTTCTGCTTTTGGGAAGAGCATTAGCAGAGATAATTTTGTCATCTGAAATATCTTGATCACTATAACAAAGAGTTGAAAAATCTGAATTTAGTTTTTGGGCATTCAAGAGAAGCGTTCAAGAGAATAATGCCAGGTTCAGTTCCAATGAGTTAGAAAGGTTGTGAAGCAAGTTTATCTGTCTCAGACTCCTAGAAACAAACGAAAACAATCTACACCTTTTTTCAGAGTAAGATAGATTTCACATTTGTGAATATAACCTGTCAATATTTATATGGCTGAAAAAAGTATCCACATATAGGACCTGAAGTGACAACAAAACAATCTTGTATATGACTTATTGTAAGTTTATCAAGACTTGACCACCATTGATGAAAGGTTCGCTTATGCATATAAATAAGAAAAAAAAAAATTACCAAACCAACAGCTTCACCACAGGAAAAATGTGTTGTGATGGTAATTCTATGCTTGCTGCCCAATGTTGTGCAAACTTCTTGTAATGTCAGTCTGATGATTTGTGTATCTAAATACTTTACAAGGGTTATACTTTTGTTTTTTTGATAGCGGAGCCCAATAAAACACATGGAAGCTGAGTAAGAAAATTATGTTATTAGGAAGTGACATTTGCAAATTTGAAAATAAATGTGCCCATCAATACATAAGGAAGATTCCCAAAGTAGGATCTTATTCACTGCTTTGTATAGTATAATTATTTTTATTATTGCTTAGGATGCTAACTAGATATCTTTGTGTAGATGCATAAAATTCAGCTATTGGCAGGTCTGTGGGCTGTTTTTTTTTCTTTACTTTTTTCACTGATAATTTGCAAACTTTAAAACAAACTAACATAGCTATTCATGCCTTGAATCAGAAAAAAACAAAAAACCAAATAGATAAGAAACATGAAGCCTGAGGTATGGCCCACAGTTCATTTGTAAAGATCAAGAGCTACAAAAGTCTGTTCCCTTACTCAGAAGAAGGGCCTCTCTGAGAGTGGGCAATGCCTGATGTGGCTTAGACAGGGGAAATGTGTGCATGCCAAGGACCCTGAAGTCACTGCTTACTTCAAAGCTGTAACCTGAGCTTCCCCAGTGACTTTGCAATAAATCAAATAAAACAGACTGAGGGAACATAGGAGGCAGGGCAGGCAAGTGAAAGAGATGGGGAAAAAATAAGTGCTGTAACAAGGAAATGTCCAGGAGACAAAGCTGTCCAGCTATGGGTGCCCAGTGAACAAATCCTAGAATCATAGAATCACATAATGGTTTGGTTGGAAGGGACCTCAAAGATCATCCAGTTCCACCCCCCCTGCCACGGGCAGGGACACCTTCCACCAGATCAGGCTATCAAAACCCCATCCAACCTACCAACACTCCCAGGAAGGGGGCAGCCACAGCTTCTCTGGGCAACCTGTTCCAGTGCCTCACCACCCTCACCATGAAGAATTTCTTCCTAACATCTAATCTAAATCTTCCCTCTTCCAGCTTAAAGCCATTGCCCCTTGTCCTGTCACTACACACCTTGTAAAAAGTCCCTCCCCAGCTTTCTTGTAGGCCCGTTTAGGTACCAGAAAGCTACTCTAAGGTCTTATTGTTTATGTTGCCAACAAAGATGTTAAACAGTGCTGGTCCCAATACTGACCCCTGAGGAATGGCACTCATCACCAGTCTCCACTTGGACTTTGAGCTGTTGACCGCAGCTATTTGAGTGTGACCATCCAGCCAATTCCTAATCCATCAAGTAGTCCAACCATCAAATCCACGTCTCTCCAATTTAGAGACAAGGATGTTTTGCAGGACATTGTCAAATGCTTTGCACAAGTCCAGGTAGATGACACCAGTTACTCTTCCCTCATCCACCAATGCTTTACCTCTGTTGTAGAAGATCATCAAACTTGTCAGGCACAATTTTGTAGAGTACCATGGGATAAAGCCCTGGAGGGAAGAGAGACCCAAGAAAGCTGGTTAATAGACAAGGATCACCTCCTCCAAGCTCAGGAGTGATGCACCCCAACCAAGAGGAAGTCAGGCAAAAACACCAGGAGGCCTGCGAGGAGGAACAAGGAGCTCCTGGACAAACTCAGTCACAAAACGGAAGCCTACAAAGGGTGGAAGCAAGGAGAAGTAGCCTGGGAGGAATACAGAGAAATT